>NW_019384499.1:364655-398751 GCF_000671375.1 Centruroides sculpturatus | reverse complement strand
ATATATTTTATATATTTTAAGTATAATATATTATTTCTAAATATATAATTTGTATAATTCATTATGCATTTTTGTCAAGCTATAAAAATATTCTTCTTTTATAAAATATTATTTTATTAAATTCCTACAATCAAGGATGTAACAAAATATTAGTTTTACAAATTTTATTGCATTATAAATTTTATTCTAAGCAGTATTTTTACACTTCTTTGAACTGTACATTTTACATCTATACTTAAATTATTTCATTAAATTAAATTTATTACAAATTATACATTTAGAAATAATATATTATTAGATACTTATTTTTGAATTGTATATTTTATATTTAGAACATAACTATTCAATCATATACTGACTTACAATGTAATCATTTTTTTTTTACTTTATAATGAATAAGAATAGTATGTAAATATTCTGTATTTATGTTAGAATAAATATAGAAAGTTTGCTAGAAAAAACAATTTTGCTAAAAAACAAAATTACTTATGAAAAAAAGTTATGATTATTATAAAATAATGAGCAAGATTATTTTTTAGCAGCTTTCAAATAATGCATATTCTTTTTAATGGCATTCCAGAGTTAAATCAAAATAATATAAAAACTTTAAAAGATGAATTTATAATTATTTAATCTCTAATAGCTAAATCATAAATTTTTGTGTACATCTGATATAAAGTTAATCTCATTTCTTTAAGGTTTACTCAATACCTTCAACAATAAGTATGAAATGAAAACTATTTACAAATTGTTATATTTTTTATATATTTATTAAAAGATTAGATATTTATTTAATACCATAATGAATCAGACTATATTGTTCCATCTGTATCTTTTATATTTGAAGTAATGAAGACTGATGAAGGCCTTTGAATAAGGTCAATTAGTTATTAAAGAATGTGTGCTAGAATTTATGGTTGTTTATGTTTTATATTCAAGCATTCTGTATTGTATTATTATTATTTATAACTTATTTCCATAATTATATTATATTAATGTTACTTATAAACTGATATTTGCAGAACACAAACTTAATGGAATATCTTTTGCTTATAATTTTGTTATTTCTGGTAATACATTAATAATTATTTGGTAAGTACAAACGAATGTATAAGTTTGCAATAAGCTGCAAGACAGTTAAGTCTATTTCTCATTGGCATAAAAAGCAGCTGTAAATGCATTACACTTCATACAGTTGACATACTGTTGTTCAATACAAAGATAAAAGGTGCATGTAAAAACAAAACTCTGCTTGATTGGCTGATAATCTGATCAAATCTTAGATCTACTCTGATATTAAAGTTTATTATATTGAGTTGTATCAATTGATGTATCTGACTTATTAAACAACAGTTGCAATTTCAAACTTCAATACAAAATAAATTTGTAGGAAAAAAGTAAATGCAAAACATATATCAATGTCATAATCAAATGGGTTTTAATATGATGTTGATTCCACATACTTCAATGAATGATGTTAAGCATTGTAAACAGTAAGAAAGTATATATATATACTTTTCTTACTGTTACAAAAGTATATATATATATATTCTTACTATAAATAATAAGTATATATATATATATATTATTTACTTATATATATAATAATATAAATAATAAGTGTATATACATATACTTATTATTTATGTAAGTATTACTTCATTCTTGGTCTTTAAAACTTATCAAAAACTATTCCACCTTACTTAACAATATTATTAGAAACACAAGCATAATGAATAAATGTTGAAACTTTGTAAAACATTTTTAATTGAAGTAAAGAATGAATATAAACAAGTTAATAAACAAGCCAATCTTATTCTTCAATATAATATCTTTATATTCTAAGCATTCTATACCCAGAAGAAAGCAATACTTTATCTTTTCCAAAAATAGTTCATTACTGTAAGCAATTATAGTTTCTGCATTCTCCTTCCGAACACAAAACATATTTATATATTCAGCAGCCACCTTGTCAAATAATGATCTTTATCCGTTGTGATTGGCTGCCTTATTAGCATATGTATTGGCATAAAATTGTAGAACATTTGTAAACGTCAAAATCATATAATGAATGTAACTTCTATGCCAGGGATGACATAATTCTCATAATTACACCAGTGTATTGACAAGATATATCACATTTTATGACAGAAAGAACCAGCTTTTACAATATTTTCTTTGAACATCAAAACAGATAAGATTTTTTGCAACAACAAATTAAATTATTCATATTTTAAAAAACTGAAATATAAAAATTAAAGCTGAAAATTTTAACTTAGACCTAGATACTTTATAAGTACTTAAGAAAACACAGTACTAAGTTAATTTTGATATTTACATAATAGCTCATTCTTCAGCTTACACAGTATAAAACAAAAATATCATTTCACTATTAAATTATCATACAAAATGATGCAAAACAATCAGATAATTAGTAATGTGGAAAATGAACACTTTAATTGCAAATATTAACTAGCAAAATAAAAGAAATTACATACAAAAGTATTATGTCACAAAGTCACTTTGAGTATAATATCACTCAGATGAGCTCTACCAGCTGTCTAGCAAACCTCAGTATGTTGTCTCACATTGTCTGCCTATAACTTTCTTCATTATATTCTCTGCAATTCATTGAATCCCAGTTCATATCATTCAGGACAACCAGGCAGCTTTTTTCAGCAGCAAATAGAATAGTCCTAAACTGTTTAAACCAGTGGTCTTAACCTTTTAGTGATGAGGGACCATTTATCAAAATTTTTGTCTTGTCATGGATCATGAGCTGTTTAGCAGTAATATAAGTTCGTATAAGGTTGTTCTATAAATTAAACACGTACAAAATTATTCGGAACCAAGAGTATTATATTATTTGCAAAAGTGTTATATTAATTACAGTAGACTCCCTATAATGCAGGTTCATATAATGCGGATTCGTATATTGCAGCAAAAAAATTGTGAACATATTCGTATAAAGACACTAAAAGACTCGTAAAATGCAGTAAAACGTCATCACCGACTCGTGTCATGACAGGATTGGTCGAATCTGGACCAATAGTGGACGAGCAGCCAAACTACTTACACGCTATGGAGAGTTTAGGCGGGTAAGTTGAGTTTACTATCGTCTGTACAGTATATAAATTAGTTACTGTAAGTCTAATACAGTACTGTAATTTTATACATTTCTTGTGAAAGAAACATTTCTTATTCAATGGTTATAAAAATTATTTCTATTAATGATGTCTCCAAAGTTCAAATTTTTCACAGAAAAATAACTTATCAGAAAATGCGCCCGCCTTTTGGTGCGCTGCTCCACGACAAAAACAAGCTTAAGCAATGGCATTGTCAAACAGTGCACACTCGGTAAGTAATCCTACAATTTTTTGTTTATAGCATAGTTTATACAGATTATTCCCAAAAAATTATATGTGTTTTGGAAATGTTGAGTCAAATTAGTCTAGAATCGGTTAATTTTATGGAAGAAAACCTTTCAAACAGCCGTAGTCCATAAACTGCACACGTGCCGGGCTGTGATTGGCTCATGTATTTAAGGATTCCTACAATGCAAAATTCTTATAAAGTGGAACGTATCTATCGCAATATGGGGGGTCGATTGTATATTATTTTAGTGCGATTTTTGTGACTGCATACTGTTCACCAACTGCTGAACTCTTGGTTCAGTGCTACTTAAAGCCAAACGCATGTCGGCACTGGCATCCAATCACTTTCGATGTTTATTTTTAATTATCAAAAGCACTGAGAATCCTTGCTCGCATAAATATGTGGTTGAAAATAAAGTTAGGTACTGTAAAGCAATTTCTCAAATTTTAGGGAAATAAATAGCTTTTTGGTTCCAAAAATCTTTAAGATTAATTCCTGTCTTAAATGTATCCTTGCAGTTACTATTATGTTGCATTTCAATTAATTCTTCTTGTATTTCATCCGGCACCTCAGAAATGTTGACTATGAAAGGATTGCGAATCAGTTTCCGAATACCTTTGTCCTTGCAGTCAGGAAAATAGTGATTAAATTCATTTTTCAAGTTTTGCAAATGGAATTTAATGTTCTTTTGTATTTGTCCTTTAATCTCAATCAATAATTGGGTTCAATGTATCAAATGCAGAAAAATTCTCTCTTTCAACTTTGCTGATCCATAGGTCAATTTTAGCGATAAACGCACTAATTTTATCTTCAAATGCAAATACTGTATATTGCTAGTGCCTTCCAATTTCATATTTCTTGACCATGCACCATACCCTAGCCCAGTCCGCTATCAGCTCTAACCTTAATGTACCACGCATTGTCATCAACTCGTCGTCATTGATTTAATAATTTAGGGATGACTTTAAGGACCACTTCAAGTGCTTCCAGGGACCACCAGTGGTCCATGGACCACAGGTTAAGAACCACGGGTTTAAACCAATTCAATATGGTTTGGAATGTTAGTATCTTGCCATTTTTTCCAATGTCAAAATGTTATGTTAAAATAGTGTTATTGTTTTAAAAAAAATGCTTCTATAGCAAATGGTTGCTGTTTTCTTAACCAACAATTCATGGCTACTGAAAACTGAATTATTCTATACAACAATATGTTTCAGCATGCCAAATACAAACTTGTTAGCATAACAACAAATTTATATTATCTAATTGTCTCTGGTGTATCCTATATAATCAATTATTATAATATCTAAAGCTTACAAATATAATACCAAAATCATTTTGAAGTAGTTACTTTTGTGGCAAAGTCATAAATAAAAAATTGAAAAAACCTACAATCAGTTTCTACTATCTAAAGTTAAATAAGTATAATTCTATTATTATATGACAATTACTTTAAAAAAAATAAACACACAAAAAATTCATTTCTTGTGTATTATTTCCAAGTAGAATGTATTAAAGGTATTAGTATTCAGTAAATAAATAATAAATTCAAAAACCTTATATCACTAAACATACAGCAGTAAAATGTTTATCTATTTAAACAGTAATAAATGCACTTTTCAAAAGTGTTTTATTTACATGTTTACAGTGCTTTACACTGTCCATATTTTTTGAATGTATTAATTTATGACTCCATTATCAGGCATAGAATATCTGCAGACCAATACAAAATCACAGTCAAAATTACCATACAACCAATTTTTTAACAATGAGATTTCTTATCGGTATGCAAAAGCATGAATCCTATCTGATATGTAGTATTACACTGAAATATCTGTATAAGATAAGTGGGGAAAGATGATACTCTGTAACTCATTCATTGGTCACAGTGAAACTCATTTGCAATTATTCTTGTCTACATGTGCAGACTACATGAGAGTTTCTTTTGATTTATCATCATTCATCCAAGGAATTTGCAGATTTATGATCATAGTTGCTGGTATGGAGTCATAGTACTTACTATCAGAAAGAGAAATATACTAAGTACTCTTGATTCTGTGTTTAAGGTAAACCAATATTTCATGGCTAACAAAGGATGGGTACAGACATATTTCAAAAGAGTCAGCTTTATTTGTATTTAGTTTTTACCACATTGTATTTAGTGATACCAGTTTAAGGAAAACACTTTTTGTGAAGTTAAGTCTTTTAAGTTAAAAATATAACTTGTTTACAGTTTCAGAATTTATTTTACTTTTAGTAGTGCTGCAACATGTTTGAAAAAAAGAAATTTATCAGTTTTATTTATTCATTGCTAGATCAAGCATCATAATTACCAAAGAAAAAGTAATCATGCTGTTTGGGTATTTTTAAGACAAAAGACAACCTAAATCTGACTGAACTGAATGTATCTTATGTAAGAAATGTTTTCACAGTTTGTTCTCCAGTAACACTAAATCTCACTCTTATATTCAGGAAAGACAAAATTTCAGTTGCTTACGATCTTATCAGTAAAGATCTGGTGTTTTCCATAAAGCATAGTTAAACAAATGTCTCACAATTATCCTGTACGAGGTAAAATTTTCAAAACTTAATAATGGGCAACTTCTTATTTGTTACAACATATTCAATAGCTATAGCATCTTCCCCAATTTACCTTGAATGATCTTCAGCATAGTAAATAACTTAAATATATAGTAGCTTTATAAGAGACTCTTCTGCTAGACACTGTTTACTTGGCTTGCTCCAATTCAAAAGATCACTAAACCATTCCAAAACTAAAAACAAAATTAAAACCAAAGTAGGAGGAATATATATACTATGGCTATACTGATAATGTAATACATGCCAATTAATGAGCAGAGAGAATAGCAAATGATGCTGCATTAAGTCAACTTTGTGCCTGATTCAAATGTGCATCCCAATTTTTAAGACCAGATAAGTCCAAAAAAAGACTAGCATTAGAAATGAGCAAACATGGTATTATTTTAGAAGTGTATCAAATTAACTTTATTTTAATTTTGATTATTTTTTTGTTTAAGTTTTGTTGATATAAACAAAACATTAGTTTTATATTTCAAGATCTTGAAAACATTAAGAATAGCAGTTAAAATTTATTGAATATGTAAATAGTAATGACTATTTTCTTAAGAAAATTGGTATTAATTAACATAGTTTATTGCATTACTCACAAAATAATTTGTATAATTACATGAATAATAAAATTATATAAATAAGCAAACGTGTAAGAATTTTATGGCAAAATGTAAAATTCAAAATTATGCTACAAATACAGTAAATTTTATTTCTTTAAAAAAAATGAAAATTTTAGTTACTTCAAAATAAAATAATCAAAATCACAATAAATTTATTCTGAACATTGCATATCTAAAGCAAATAAAATTAATTTAAAAGGAAAAACTTAGAAGTTAGATTATTAGCATGTACACACATTATTTTAATTGCTTTCACATTCAGTTATTTTAATTCCTATAACATTGTAATTATTATAACAACTATAGTCCATATTTTCACCATACAATAAATATACATTTGAAGATATTTTTATTTTATAAATATTTCATGATGATTTAAAATGCACCATTTATAATTAACAATAAACAAATTACTTACAGCGTAATCCTGCATTTCTTGTTCTTTTGTAGTAAGACGCATGACCAAAATATTTTCACGTCTGGTGGCTTCTAACTGTTGTTGTTTAAGTTTCTCTTCTGATTCTCTTAAACTAACAAGTTCCACTGAAGAACAAAACAAAATTGTAAATGCTTACTTAATACAAGAAAACATTTATGTAATATTAAAATCATAGTCAAAAGTATAAACAAAACATTTATAGGAAAACTAATACAGACAAAATAAAATACTATATTTTCCTTGATTTTAAAACACTTATGTACACAACACAAGCAAATTAAATAATGTTAGGAACTAATAATAAATGCTTTTGGCTATACTCCTGAATAGTAAAATCACTTCAAATGAGCTTTGTCAGTAGCAAGTATTTAAACTTTTTTAATGTTCAAAATGGCATAATAATGCAGCATTAAAATGATAATTGTATATGCAAAAGAGCATGAAAACAGAACTGTTAAAAATTACCTGTTTCTTCATGGCATATGTATTGTTTTTCTAACTTAATATTATTTATGTGTTATAATTATTATACATTAATAATTATAACATGTAAATATAATTAAGCACAATAAAATTAATTATTTTAAAATTTTCCTCAAAGAAAAATCTTACAGTTTGATTCCAAATTCATGTTGTGTCTTAAAATCAAGTAAATAAATATAAACATATAAGCATATTTTTCACCAAAAAATTAAAATTAGAAGACATGCAGTTTCATCAGCAATACAGAAAAAACTAAAAAACTTTTTATCTTTTCTTGTATCACCAATAAAAACGTGTATCTCCTAATTTGAAATAAAGGAAATATTGTATTTAAAAACTACATAAAAAAGTACTTATTTTGCCTGTGCGTAACCATGATGTATTTATTTCATTTTCAACAACCAGAAAAATACAAGAAAATCATTAATGTGATATTACTGTAATTAGTGACACACAAATTTTATATATTTGTACAATACATTTATCATTCTGTAAAAAGTAACTTCTACAATATTTAGAATTATTATTGGTTTCAATAAATACTGCTCATAATGTTTTAAGTATACTTAGTGCTCACTTGACACCAATTTACTAAGTTTATAATATGAGGAGAAAATTACAAGTACATTTGCAATTATTTATAATTATTGTTGTAGAATTTTCTTTATAAATATAAAAACTGATTCCATGAGATAAAAATTAAATGCTGGAAATTTTCAAACACAATCCAATAATAATAATATTAACTAAATTCTTTTCTTGAAAGCCAATTAATATAATTTGTATTTATTATCTTTTTTCAAATAACATGAATCTATATCCACATTAACAACACATAAGACAGTAAATTATAAACACACTTGTCTTGTTTACATTGCCATTTTAAATTTATACAGCATCTACAGTTTGTTAGAATTGCCAATTCTTTGTTTTTTAACTGCTTGGTAGTAGGAAGTGCTCCTTACAATTTCTACTTTACATACATTTATTCTTTAAATTTTTAATGCCACAACTAAAACTGGATAAACTAGTAAATCAACATTACATACCCAAACTCCAGCATTCATTGAATAGTTTGTTTTACAAATGTTTTCAGTGGGCTTAAGCCATCATTGTGAGCTTAAAGCTACCTTTTGAATGTAGAATAAAATTTAAGATGGAATGCCTTCTTCCTTTGAAACTTGGAATGCTATATGCACTGGTATCATTTGAATGTCAAAGATTGAGTTCTGACTGGTCAGTTGTAATCATTACATGCTTGGCCTAGGAGAGTGATATTCTGGATCTCAAATAAGGCTCTCAGACCTATGCCACTGAGTTGTGTCTTTGTAGTTGATGCCATTCCATCTTGTTCTATATTCAAAAGGTAACCATAACCTGACCATAGCGGCTTAAGCCCAATGAAAATGTTTTGCTTTTCTTGATGTATGCTGGAGTTTGGGTACATAATATAACATTTATTCTTTATTAAACATCTTATCTCATATCTACCCATCACCAATGATAAGGATTAAGCCTGTTTCCCATACCAACTACCACTATTATCACTACCATCAATCAGTGATTTCACAAAACTTGGGCAAATAATCATCTTACTTATTTTTATTAATATTTTTAAAAGCATAGATCATATTTATTTTAATGTTAATTTTAAAAATGTTTTGAGTCTTTATTAAGAAGTCCTTTAATTAGCATCTTGTGCTAAAAAGCAGATCATTTATAGTGTTGCTGATGACTTCAATTTTATTTCTGTTAATCAACATATCACATCAAGTTTATAATTATGCATTTTATCTTATAATGATGACACACATTTAAAGCATTCTTTAATCTAAAAAATGTTTATATTACTTTATTTGTTTGCTGTTTGCAGTAAATTATATATTAGGCCTATTTAATTATTTGTATGATTTAATTTGAATTTTCCAAACTACCTAGTAATAATTATTAATTGGTTCATATATTATTGCTTTATTTTGTGTAGTTTGCAATAATTTTCAGAGAAATTTTGTGTATGTTCTAGGAGAATTTTGGATCCTAAAAATATTCTACACCTCTGCCATATATAACATAAAAAACTAATGTAATAAAGTACCTATACCATAATTTCACTGTAATGAATACTGTAATAAACTGTTCATCATTTTGCTATTACAAATTATATTTTATTGACATGTTTTTAATGCCAATATTCAAACTTCTCTAAATAAAATTTTTGGACAATTTGTTTTTGTAGTTCCTTCAACTTCAAATTATATGATTTCTACTATAGTAAAAATGCATTTTATATGATTTAAAGAATGAAATATTGATATCACGTAACTTGAAACAGTTTTTAACATATTAAAACATAACAAAAACCCAAAATACAGCACAAAAAAATAACAAATTTAATTTAAAATAAATACTTTTGGTACTTAAACAACGATCATCACATATTATCCAGTTTTTTGAGATAGTAGACAGTTTGCAACATATATCTGAGATGTTTGTTTTTATTTTTTATTCTTTATTCTTATACAAGGATGATTCAAAAAGTATGGTTATTGCTCTCAGCAAAACTAATCTAATAGATGTGCACTAATCAAATACATTATCATATGTCTATATCCCACTATGCTTATAAAGCACTACTTCAACACCTATGCATCCTCTGTGAACAATGGAAACAAACCAAATTCCCAGACTTCCTTGCAAAATGTAAGTTTGCCATATCACAGAAATTCTGTTGGCAGAAAGGTTGAATTGCTGGACTGTGGAAGAAGAAAGATAAAAAATTCAATGGTAATAGGGCCTTGGTAAGACTGGTGTAGAGATCCAAAACATTCTAACTAAAGTGTATGAGCCAAACATCATGAGCTTTCACAACATACAGAACAGGCACAAGAAGTTTTCAGAAAGCTGAGACTGTGTGAAAGACAAGAATCAAAGGAATAGGTCTGCCACTGCCTCTAATAATGGTTATTTTCAAGGAATTAAACAAATCATCAGAAAAGATCATTGTATTCACACATGCACAATTGCTGTTGCATCACATATCTCAGTTGGGTTAGCACACAGCATTACTTTTATGGCAATAAACTTCAGAAAAGTAGCAGCCAGATAGGTTCCTCAACAGCTGACTGAAAGTCATTGTCTCAACCATATGTGGAGAAGCCTTGAGTGGACAATGCAAGTTGAGAAATTTTCAGGGCTGTGGAGTCGGAGTTGGAGTTGTGGAGTTTTGGTGTTTTAGCCAAAGTCAAAGTCGTCAAAAAATCTGCCAACTCCAACTCCTTTTTACTTACCAACTTGTTATGTATATAAAACAGAAAAGTATTGGAATCGTGTCAAATTTGACCCTCCAAGTTTTTGTTTTTTTGTAAATCTACACGTTTGGAGACCTCCTGAACCCCTCAAAAAAGCCAATAAAGGGGAAAAATTCGCACGCGCGTGTGTTGGCATCTAATTTGTTTAATTTCTTTATTTTCTGTTCTGAGATATTAAACAACATCTCAAAACAAGTAAAGTTTAAGAAACAAAATGTGGCACTGTAGCTTGCGTATAAAGGGGCATTAATACTATTAAATTTTGGTTCTTAATTAAAGGTCGACAGGGTGAAGACATAAAAGTGGTCATGTGTCATAGCTCTTAATGAATATTTTACTCGTTATTAGCGTTCAAAATTAAAAAAAAAAAATTAATAAAACTCGTCTCTACCCTCAAAGTAAGCTTGTTTGTCATTTTATAATAGTATGGTAAAACCAGTTAAGATGTTCTCACACCTAAGATGTTAGAATGTATATGGACACGATTTAGTTCAACTACTTTGACTTAAATAACTAACTAATGTATTAAACCATCTGACTCCGATTCTGACCACTCTGACCACAGAAATTATTAGGCTTCAAACAAGGTGAACGAAATCATGCCCCCCACACAGTCTAACATCCACACACATTAAAAAAACCTCGAATCTTTTGCGTATCTAGAAATTTCGAGGTGTCCCGAGTCCAAAAATGTAAAAATTTGGGAGGGGTCATTTTTTGACCGAGCGCTACACTTTTCCTACTACTAATTTTTACTTTTCCTACTACTAATTTTTACTTTTCCTACTACCGAGCCGGAAAAGTAAAAATTATTGAATACATATTTACCATTACTTAGAGAAGTCTTTTAGCTTTGGAATAAAAAGTTTCTACGCTCTATCTTTATTAGAACTCTATTTATTGAATCTTTTATTCTGAGGTCACGTGATGACATCAGAATTTCCAGGTCTCTTTCAGTAACAAGTCTGCCCCTAGTCGGAGTCAGATGGTAAGGAAAAGTTGGAGTCGGTAAATTTTTACGCGACTCCACAGCCCTGGAAATTTCTGCTCAGGACCATTCCTGGGTTGTTGACCATCCAGGTGAAAAACAATACTGCTGCCTTTATTAATTTATTATTTAACTAGCAGACCCGCCATGCCTTGTTGTGGCTCAAAATGTATCTATTATAAATGTATAACACTTCCCCAGTGGGGGGAAATTTTTCGAAAAATTTTTTCTTAGTGTACTGTACATTCTGTTGACGTACCCTATTAAAACGCAATCAAAACGCAAAAACCCGCATCTAAAATAGTATAATAGAAGCCAAGTTTTTCAGAGTAAGCCTTAATCCTGTCTCTCTCCCCCGCGGGGAGAATATCAAGTCTCTTCTTAGTGTACATTCTATTGACGTACTCTATTAAAACGCAATCAAAAACGAAAAAAACTGCATCTAAAATGGTATAAATAGAAGCAGAGTTCTTTACGGTAACCTTTTCCGTAAGGCTTACCGTAAAGAACTGTCCATCCCCCATGTTTAACGGAATAATATATAGCCTATGTCCACCCTGAAGTTCCATTCTAAATATTGGTGAAAAAATTTTTGAAATCGGATGAGTAGTTTCGGAGATTACCTGCTGCATACAAACTAACATACATACATACATACAAACATTACCTCTTTATAATATTAGTATAGATTGAAAATTTCATACACAGTGTTTTCTTTTATATCTGTGAATAATACAGCTTCAAAATATAGTTTTATATCTATATATACATAATTTTTAATAATTGATAATCATAATCAACAAATTTTAATTATTATTCTTATTAGACAAAATTTTACACATAATAAATGGTCTGCAGTTGCCCCTGGATTTGGCTGTCCAGGTACAGAGGCATCTTTTTCACCTCTATCATGAACAGCACTGTTCCTGGCTCATAGATATGATACCAAAACCATGGGCTGGAACTTCTCAACACATTTTCAGAGGAGACAAAGTTTAGAGATACCATTCCATACCAGAATCAAAATGACAATGACAATCACTATTGTAGAAACCTTTTTCATCTCCCATGATAAGAGATTTCAAGATAACTAAAGTCAGTTGGAAAGGTAGTCACGACTGTCTTTTAAAATATGAAATGCATTTTACTAGCAGACTTTGTGCATTACAATAAAACAATTAATGCCAAACAATACTATCAAATATTATTAAAGCTGAAGAAAGTGAGATGTCATAACCTCTGTAAAGTTAATAAACTCTACAGAAATTATGGCTGATCTCACATATAACCCAGAATAAATTTTAAAATATTTTTGTACCAAAAAGGCATAAAATCTGGCAAATTTTGAATAGTTACTCTTAAAGGGCTGGCAGTATTAATTAGCTAGTTTCATCAGTTGTTCTTTAAAGGAGAATATCACATATTGAATTGAAAATAAGAAGGATGTTTGAAAAATTATAACAGATGTTACTCAAATCAGATCACAAAAATTTGATAATTGAATCTGAAAATTAAACTGATGTCAACAAAACTGATAGAGTGGAGAAGCGTGAAGAAAATTCTGATATTGAACAAGAAATTTCTAATGATGAAAAAGTTAACATATTATGTTAGCATATTAATGCATATATAGTCAGTATATAAAGTATAGTAATGCATATGTTGGCATATGTAGTCAATAGTCCAGTTTATGAACTAAAATGATGATAACACGTGTCCTCAAATGACCCAACCCAGAAACTTCCACAAAAACATTACTGAGAATGATTGAATCATCTCCCTTATAGTCCCAACCTTGCACTCAGTGATTTTTTCATAGATGATTTCCAGTAACTAGTGCAGTGCTGGGCAAATGTTTGACAATGCAGTTACATCAAAAAGTAGAATAGTAATGGTAATTTGTTGCAATGTACATTGTGTTTCTTAAAATAAATTCTTATTGATTTGAAAAAACTAATAAATTTACTTTTTGAACCCTCCTAATTTTATACCTTACATGTTTTACTTATTTAACCCATAATGTTTATTAATGATTTGAAAGATACGGATTACTAAATTAGTTGTTTAATAACTTAATTCCAAAAATAACTTTTTGAAATAACTTAGATTTAGACTTTACATTGTTTCTGTATTTTAAGATTTGGCTTTTTTTACCTTTTGATTTGCCATTTGTTAATCTTTAAGAATATGTTAAAACCAAGTCTGTGGAGTCAGAGTTATGAAGAATTTCTGGCCAGAGTCGGGAAAAATGTGTCGACTCTGACTTTGGCATTTCAAATTTAATTTAGTTTTTTATTTCAATAAAAGAAAATTTATTTTATATTTAATAATTTTTTTAAATGTTTTTGTATTTTGTTATAATTCATTTATTTTAAATACAAAATGCATCAATTTAATTTATTAAATATGTATTACTAGTAGCCCGGGATGCCCCCTAGTGGGCATTCTTTACAAATTCCCATGAGGCACAGTTCCTTTGACTTTTTTATTCCTATCAATATGTTCTACAGCTCTGTTAAAGTCCCAATCGCGTCATGCGTATCTAGATTCCTACCTATTAGACATTCTATAAATGCTTTAAAATAGTTTAATTTGTTTATTTACCTTCACTTGTAAACCTCAATTTTAAATGTATCAGCCATTTTTTCAATAAATTTCCTGTGAGTCAATGCGCGATGTTCACTAAAAGTCATGGGATATTGTAAACGTGCAGCACAAGATTAATCAAAGCATATAATAAGGCAAGGCATATAATAATTATTTATACTATTCCATGGTATAAATAATAAATTCATATCAATAATAAATTCTTATTACAAATAAAAATAATTTATTGTTAATTTAAAATCATCGCTAAGGCACCTCTAGTGCCCGTTTTTGGCATACTGTTACATGGACAAACACACAGTGAATGGGTTATATAGATAGATTATTTGTAGTATTTGTGTTTAGTAGTTAAATTGTTTCAACTTAATTGAATTTGAATATTTTAGAATCATTCCTTTATTATCCCTGCTCGAAATAAGTACTCTATTTTTCTGAATGAGCGAGACTAATTGATCAGAGTATATATTTTCTTTTCTGAACAAGGAGCTGAAGTAACTAGATTGCACTTTTTAGTGGGACTAACTCTTCTAAAAGGGTGAAATTGGAGTGCAAATGCTGTCAAATATATGTAGATGTAAAATTTTATTGTCCCCTTTCTCCACTTATTAAATATTTGTTAAAAATTAATTTTTTATACAAATAAATATTAATTTAAGTTAAATATTAAATATACTAATTATAAAAGTATTTGTGTAAATGCCCAGGGCTCCTTTCAGAGTTCAAAGTAGGGTACCCACCCCCCTATGTGCCCTCTGCCTCCATAAAATGACTTGGTTTGTAATTTTGCCTGAGTTGGCCTACTAAAATTATCAGGAGTCAAAGTCAGAGTAGAGTGTTTTTTTTTTTTTTTTTACTGACTCCGCAACCCTGGTTAAAACAATTTTAAATTTTAAAACAAACTAAAAATTATAGATTGTATATCAAAAATTAAGTTTGATTTATTCAATCTGAAAACTATTCTTTTAATATGCAACTGTTATTGAACTGAAAGATCAAAATTATTCCTAATAAAAATTTATATTAATATTTTAGTCTGTACTATTTTTGTTTCATTTAAATATTTTATTTCAAAAACTTCTCTTAGAAATAATTTTAATGAAATAACAATAATAAATAAAATTAAATTTAAATCAACACACAAAAAATTTATACTCACAATTCTCCCCAATATCATTTGTTCTAGCTTCAAGAGCTTCAACATATTGTTCCTGTAGGAACCACCTGAACAGTAATAAATGTAAAAGTTTTAAAAAATAAACTATTTAAAACTATGGAGTCAGATTAATTTTCTAATCTTATGTAATTGTATTATAGAAAAATACAATTACATAAGATTGGAATGTAAAAGTTATTTACTAAATCTATTTAATAAAATTGTGTATTATTAAAAAATTATTTATTTATTAAAACATGCAAAATATTTGAAAAATTACAATCAAATAATGCAAATTCATATCTTAAATCACATTCATTACTAATAAATTTTTTAATACAGTCAAACCTATCTATAACAGAACCTGTATATAGTAAAAACCTATCATTAATGGAAAATTTCTTCAGTCCCTTGAATTTTTGCAATAAGTAATGTAAATTAACCTGTATATAGCAGAACCTGTTCAACACAGAAACAGAAAAGAAAATTTGGCCGTATAACAGAAAAATCGGCATCTTTATTCGATTTAACACAAATTTAACAAGTTTACAAGCCTAGCATATACAAATCATAAAAAGTAAAAAAATACACAAACACAATATAGAATAGAAAAATATGACTACTGTATTACAGTAATTTTATTGGAATTTGAATGGAAAGGTTTTGCATAGTTTTATTAACAGCTGTTTTTACTTAAGATAAATATGTGATGTAATAAGTTGTGAAATTTAACACATTATTCCTGATGTAAGATTGTATTCTTTGTTTTGAAGCTTATTTTAAACTTTTTTACATCATATTTCATCTGAATAAAATCAAGTTGAAATGTCTGCAGATAAAATGCACATCAGACATATTATGCATGCTTTTTAACTTTTGTAAAGAATATCATACTATACGAGGGGTCGGCAGGAGTGGTTCACGAGCCGCATGCGGCTCTTCGGACAAATTCCAATTTCACCTCATCTCAAGCAGCCTTATAACTTGAGTTTATGAGACAGAGCCGCCAAACAAACTTTGACTCGTACAGCATACTCTCTGCCACTCTAGCCCGTCCACACATGACCACACTTGCATTGATTAATATGAGCCACATGTAAGTGGTAGCATTTGAAGCATATCTATATATATAAAAATGAATGTATGTCTGTGTGTCTGTCCTTCATGAATTACCACACCGTTTATCTGATTGCCATGAAACTTTGGGAAGTTGTTTAATATACTCCAGCGAAGGTTTCTGGCATAGTACATTTATCCTACGATAGATGGTGCGCGTGTATACGAGCATTTACTGTGTGTTCGATTGATTTCAAATTGTGAAGACCATTTCCCTCCTCCAAAAAATATCTCTATATATGCATTTGTGAACTATTATTTATGATGTTTGTAATAATTTTTGTTTGATCACTTTATTTCAACTTTTCTTTTCTTTGCTAATTATGTATTCGCTCGAACTTTGTTAAAACCTTAACTGATGTAATAAGTTTGCACTTCGGGATACAGTTCGGGATACCTTAACTGTATCCCGAACAACAACCGAAGTTGTAGGAGGAAATTCGCCTATTTTACTGATCTAGGGATCTCCTTTTCCAAATTTTAATATCATCTCAAAATAATTTAAAAAGACAAATTAGAATAAAATGGTTTATTATCCAACTATCAGAAATTTCACAACATGTCAAGGAAGAGAGGAAGGAGCAATTAAATAATTAAAATTGTAAAGGATTAAAAAATATATATAAAAATGGGGAATATCGCACTTCTGACAATCGCTGCAAGTGTGTGGGCTAAATTTGGAGAATCCGTGCTTCTCGCATGGACAACTGTATGTGGCTGGCTCACGCGTCGGAAAACCTTCTGATTTATTTGTGTACGCATCAGACGGAAAAACAAAAAATATCGTGTATCCACAAGCACTCCAATAAATAAATAGAATTGAAACGACACTTTGAAATGTTTTCCCGATGAAAGTGAATAATAATAATAAGTTTCAATAAAAATGATAAAATGTAAATTGAATTTTATCATAACGAGTTTGCTTGAATTTCCTTTCTTCTGGGATCGCAGCAATGCACAATGGATAAGCTAGTCTATATATATATATATAATTATCCCATTGAATGTGTGTCCGTCGTCCAACGTCTGTCCGTGTAACGTTATGCCAAAAATGGCCACTAGAGGCGTCCCTGTCATGTGTCGTATTTTGCACATTTAAATTAACAATATAAATTATTATTTACATTAACAGTATAAATTGTTATTATACATATGTATATTACATATATACGGACAGCTCTCTGGTACTTTTGTTATCATGTTTCCATGACAATTTGGCTCTTCTCACTTGACAAACTGCCAACCCCTGCACTACACAAACAGTAATAAATACTCATACTGTGCATGGGAAAGATGCTTCTAAACTCCAAATGTGTCAAATGTGGTTTTGAAAGTTTCGTTTGAGAAATTTTGAACTAAAAGATACAAAACGTATGGATTCCCAAAAGCTATAAAGAGAAATCGTGGGAAAAAATTGTTAAAGTTTGATAAATAACAACTCACGAATTTGTAACAAATCTTAGTGTATCACAGACATGTATTGCTGAAACATTAAATCCACTGAAATGGTTGTAAAACATGCTGATGATTGTGTTCCGCATGCAGTTTGTTTTTATTCACTTATGTTGATATACATGGTAACACTGAGAAATTTATTAATCGCATTAATCAAGGGATACCTATAGTAGGTAACCTATATATAGTGAAAACCTGTCTACTATGGAAGAGTTGCTCAGTCCCTTGGGGTTCCATTATAGATAGGTTTGACTGAAAAAGCAAATAATTTTTTAAAGCTATCAATGAAAATATTTAAATTTTATACTGCTACTCATTATTTTATTTGATTAAGTTAGTTAGTTTATAATATAAATGGTTTAACATAATTATTGCTGTTTTCTCTGGATAAAAATTTTTTGTGAATTTTTCTTTATCTGAATTCAGTTCTTTCCTTTTACTAAAACCGGTGATTCATATGCTCAATGTTTTGTCATTACTGTTTCCACAGCAACTATTTGTTTGTTTAAAAGAACTAGTTGTTACACATCCAGTTTAAATATGGATATAAAGCATCAATAGTGGTGTGAAACATTCACTACTGCATAACCAAGCAATTTGCTAAAGACTGTACAGCTCAAAATTTGTTTAAGCAATTTCATGAGTACTGCAATTCTTATGCTGACATATAGAGAGCTGGTAAAATGCCAACAGTAAGCAAGAGAATCCTGGCTCAATGCTCAAGCAGAAGACAGATCATATCAAAACAGAATAATCACAGGGAGTCTACTCAAGGATGACATCCTGGTAGTGGATGATAAAAACTGGGAGAAAACTAAGACAAGGACATTATGTTCCATATGATTTGACACAGCATATAAAGCAACATTATATCAACATTTGTCAATAACTCTGCTACCATCAATAAGGATGACATCTCAGCCAAAACATTACTGATAAAAGCAGGATCCACTATGATGGTCAAGTGCAATGAGTCCAGTGGCTTAATATAAGTGAGATGGCAGATCAACACTGAAACTGGTCAGTCACAACAAGAAATGGATATTCTATACTTTCTGGTCAATACAGGGTCTACTGCTATCTTTTTGATACAGCACAAGCTATTCTGTTCAACCAGTAGATAGAAGAGCATCATAAAGAAAAGTTGTTGTTCTAGCAAAATAAAGAAACATTATCCTGATGGCCTCATGTTTCAAACATGACACAAAATAAAATAATTTATAATCTCAAATGGGAAATGTACTGTAAACATAATGATCATGGTATGGCAGCATACAGACTTTATTTTTATTAAAATTCTTTGCAATCTGTGAACTCTAATAAAATCTCTCTCTCACACATGACCATCGTGTATTCAGCCAGGCTGACAATGGCCTCTCACCACCTAACCAGCTGGAAGATGAGGGTCAAAACGTTTATAGAACAATTCTGAGATTTCTTAACTGGACCTCCAGAACAAGCTAACAGATTTACTGCTTCAACCATTTAGCCATCATGGACTATATGTTACTGCATAAAGAAGCAAATGTTTCTTAACAATCATAATACCTGTTTGATGATCAGAAAAAAAATGTTTTAAAACATTTTACATCTTAATAAAGTAATTTATTACCTTTATATGTTTATAATTATGTTTTGAATTGATAACATAAAAAAATTAATTTTTTTCATTTAACCCTTCTCTGGGCAAGGCAAGTCTTTTGGACTCATCACAGAATAATATTGTTAAATTGTTAAACTAAAAATTTATCTAGAAAATTAGCTCTTTTGACTTTATATGTTTTGTCATAATTTTTTAAATTAGGCACAAATTTTTTTTCAACAGTGTTTTTGTTTTTCTTACAAATTGTTTTAATTTTAGTTCTTTTCTTCCAAGATGTTCTAAATTATTTAATAAATTATTATAATTATTTACATAAGAGATGATACCTAATGTCTACCTCTAGTACCAAATTACTTAGTTTCTAATTATTAATTATAGCATATTAATAGCTGAATTAATTACAGCAATCATTTGGCTTAATATCAATAAATCATAGCATTGGGTTTCGGGAAGTTGATATTTACAAATTGTTTTAACAGTATTTGTGACAAAAATGGACAAGCTGGATCTCAGATTCATTGCTTTACAGCACCGCACAATTGTTTGACTGAAATTTGTAAAATTTAGGCATTAAATTGCTAGTCTTTTGTGTTTTATAAGCATTCTACATGTGTGTTGTTTGGTTGTCATTGCTATTTCACAGTACTTAATTCTTGTATAGCATTCAGGTAAGTTGACAAAGTATTGTTTTTCCTTTTATTATATTACACAAACAACATGTATATGCTATGTCTGTCTTCTAGTGACAAAGAAAAATGATAACAGATAAATTGCTGAACGCTTTGCAAGCAGACAGTTACAATAATTATGATATAAATCTTACTTAATTGTACTATAAACTAGTACATGAAAATTTAAATTTTCTTCTCTTTCTGACCCGTGGAGGAATAGTGACTTCTTAACTCTAAAACATTTATAAAAATCAAGTAGAATCAAATAGAAAAAACAAACTGGTTTCCAACAAAGAGAAACTCTATTATTACTGTAAACTTTTCCTTAAATGCATTTTGCCAGGTGCTCTGGCCTCTTCAGTAGGGTCGATTACACAACTCAATTTAAATTTCCATCCACAACAAGTATCCATTATTAATTTTTATTCTGCGATTACAACTTATATACGTCTGACGAGATTTACCCAGCATGCCGCTGGTACTGCACCATTATTTAAATTTACTGAATTATTTTGCATAACAATTGCAAAATGTTCTTTTAATCTTCTTTTCACAATATCTTTTTCCCTGTATACAATTTTTATCTTATTTATATCAATCTGACAACCATTAATATCACAAAGTAAAAAAACTGGGGAAGTATTAACCTTTAGTCGTACAGTGGCCAAATATAAGATAGATATTCTAACCTTTAATTTCCATTTTGTTTCTCCAATGTAGAAGCTTATCTATCCTATCCATATAATAATCCATATATTTCAAAAAACTGGATACTTAATTATATAACACATATCAAATAAACAATTACCAGTTCATAACCAAACAGAAAAATTCTTTCTACGAATGTTTTCATCTACAAATCATTTGGATATGTTTTAAATATTTTACATATTTTCAATTTTAACGCAACATATTTGAATTATGTAGTTAAACGGAACTTTCAAAAGCATTCTATTCTACTAGCCGTTAGTTTGATATCATCAATTCCTGAGGATGTCTATTACATATAGATGAAAACGTTCGTAGAAAGAATTTTTCTGTTTGGTTATGAACTGGTAATGGTTTATTTGGTGAGTGTTATATAATAATGCATGTTTAAACATTATATTTGCAATAACTGTTTTTAAGATACGCAACAGATGATAATGTAAAAAGGTGAGTTAAAAAATATGGGGGCACTAGATTTTTTTTAATCTCAAAGTGGGCGGTGGTCAAAATAAGTTTGAGAATCTGTGCTCTAAAGAAACGTTTTCAATTCAATTTAGAACCTGCTTCAGGCTTACATCTAAAGAAAAAATGAGAGCAAGCTGAGAATTCTATGTTCCAAATTCCAGAATGTTTTAAATACATTTTTTTTTGTCAATGCTATAACTGACTTGATCTTCTGAAATTAAAGTTAATTACAAAAATTCTTGTTGTCAATTTCTCAAAATTTTATATTATTAATTCATATGAAATAAATACGATAAAAAAAAGTATGACAATGCACAAAGTGTCCTCTATGCTTCCACACCACTTGACCGAAAGGTCAACATTGCTTTGGTGATGACTATGTCAGGATAGAAGACACTGCACAGCAACGAGGGCTGTTTTTGTTTAATGTCTATGTTGATGCTAGGTCATTCAAGCAGTTGCATGTGCAGGCAATCAGATTCAGAATGGAGATCTGAGAGACGGTGAGTCGAAAGTGAATCACTTCGTTGCCAGTTTAACAACTAATAACCGTTTATTTGAAAAGAAAAAGGATTGCATGATATATACATCATATTATGTCAAAATAACCGACCTATACACTGTAGGTGGTCACAAGAGAGAGTTTACAGGATATTGCATATAAATATAAATATCTGAAGTTTGGTTGATCTACTAGTAGACATGGTAACCTCTCTGTCCTGAGAATAGATGTGGAATAGATGTGGAATCTAGGATTGTCCCAAGTTTTGGCAACAAAGTTAATCCTATTAGGATACAATTAAGTATTTTGTTTCAAAGATGACATTAATCCAAATAAGAGGAACTTAGTAAGTCCATTTGGTGACAAAGTTAATCCAAGTAGGAGGCACAGTGTGAATGTGATGAGTTAAGGAGCTGGTGATGACTTCTGTTACAGAACCAGGCAATGACTATAACTATCGGAGGAACGGGCAGCGACTGCCTCAGCAAGCTGTTAATTGTTATACTAAAGTCGGTAGCATATGGCCGAGAGGCCAAAAGATCATGAAAAAGTGTTCCTTTTGGCATTGAGAACATGTAAAACAAAATTTCTCGGGTAATAGTTCACAATTATTGAACAACAATTATCAATTATACAGTATATATAACAAAATTGTATTGTTTTTGGTTGAAGTCTGTGTTTCCACATAAAGCATATTTATTTCACACATATTAATAATTTGATTAATGATGCAGATTCCACTGAAAATTCTATTCTTGATTTCAATTCAGATTCTTTTCAAAATTATAGTTGGATATAGCTCAGTGCTAGCAATGCAATAGCATCAGCTAGTGTTGCAACATCCATAATGCTATGCCTTTTCATTCAAATACAGTAGACCCCCCTATAATTACGATTCCGATAAAATTGTGAAAAAATTGCGACAGTATCTGTAAAAAAAGGTAAAAAAAACTTCTATAATTACGTAAAACGTCATCGGGCAGCCGAACTATTTTCCGCCATCAAGTGCCAAGCTACGGAGAATTTGCTATCGTCTGTACAGTATTATATATAAATTAGGTACTGTACATATAATTATATATAAATTAGTTACTGTATATATACATATATATTAACTTATTGTAACTTTGTTATAATTAAATATATAATTTCCGCCGTCTAGCGTGGCGCCACGCAACGGAGATTTTTACGCTAACTATCGTCTGTCAGTATGTAAATTAGGTACCGTAAGTCTAATACAGTACTGTAATTTTATACATTTCTTGTGAAAGAAACATTTCTTATTCAACNGTTTAGGCGAATAAATTGAGTTTAGTTTCGTCTGTACATATAATTATACATAAATTAGGTACTGTACATATAATTATATATAAATTAGGTTCTGTATATATAATTATATATTAACTTAATTTATTGTAACTTTATTATAATTATATATATATATTTTGCCAGGTGGCGCCACCCTACGGAGATTTTACGCTAACTATCGTCTGTACAGTATGTAAATAGGTACCGTAAGTCTAATACAGTACTGTAATTTTATACATTTCTTGTGAAAGAAACATTTCTTATTCAACGGCGATTAAAATTATTTATATTAATGATGTCCCCAAAGCTCGACAAAGTTTTTGCAGAAAAATAAGTTATTAGAAATCGCCCGCTGTTTGCTGAGCTGTTCCGTGACGAAAACAAGCTTTAGCAATGGCGATGTCGAATGGTACACACTCAGTAAGTAATCCTACAATTTTTTGTTTATAGCGTAGTTTATACGAATTATTCCCAAAAATAATATACGTATTTTGAAAATGTTGAGTCGGATTAGTCTAGAATCGATTAATTTTATGGAAGAAAACCTTTCAATCAGCCGTAGTCCATAAACTTCACACGTGTCGGGCTGTGATTGGAAGGACTCGTAAGAAATCAGATTCCTAAAGAATGGAACGTATCTATGATCTTATAGGGGGGGGTCGACTGTATATCAAAGAGTCAAATTTCATAAATGTGTCAAATAATGTAGATTTATTCTGATGTCAATTTTTATGCTATGCTATAAGTTGAGTTATATCTTAGAAGTCAATGACATTTAACAGTATACTGAACAGATTTACTGTAAAAACTTTAACTTTACTTAAAACTCAACAGTAATCACATCATCAATTCATTATTTGGTGTAATCAACTGGTAGGTCAATATCAAAAATGCAGAAGACATTAAATAATGCCAATAGTAAAATTTTGACAGCAGTTTACACAGAACTATAGTTTACTGTCTACTTTTTATTATTATTATTATTGTTGACATGACATTAACAGAAAGTTTAATTTATGCCAAATATAATCCCAAATAGTTTAGTATCCCAAAATCTTTTCTGTATGTCAAAAAAAAAAACTAAAAAATGCCAGACCTAGCAACACTGATACTTATTAGTTCTAATAATCAGTGTTACTTATATTTCTTACCACAGTTTCAGATCTTAACATACATGCCATGTAGTATGCATTTATCTAATTTTGCTAATGAAAAATTAATTGGCAATGAAAAATAATTTTATTCTTTACTTCTAGAAAACAAAATGAAACCTTAGAGTATAACAATACTTGATTGTTAATGATCATAATTTAAACAATTTTAATTATTATCTGGAATAAAAATTTAATTTTATTAAATGTTAAAGAATCATTTAAAACTGGATATCACAATAAATTTCTCTTGATTTCAAATACAGATTCAGTTACTGAAAAATGCACGATTCTTTCAATTCTTAATGTTAATTTCAATTAATCATCCAATCACTATTTCCAGCCCAAATTTCCAAATTACAAAAATATAGTGAATGATCAGTTAACGGACATAATCCGTTCCAAGACTGTGTTCGCTATCTGAATTGTTTTTTAACTGATTATCAATTTACCATAGGTTTTTATGGGAATTTGATTAAACCATTCTGGAAAACCCCCCAAAATAAAAAATTATATACTTTCTTACTACGTTTATTTATATGTAATAATAAAAATACATATATACACAGTCTTGCATTTTTATCAGTTATGTTTTTTTTTCTGTTTGTGGGGCGTTAAAGAATCTGTCCAATGTTGATTGCTTTTCTCTCTTCTTCAGGATTTTTCGGAAGTAATTAATAGCATTGTTGTCGTAGAGATCCCTAAGCCTCACCTCAACCTAGTTTGGATGCCATTTTAAGACCATTGTTCTGATATCCTCCCACTTCAAAAGATCTTTAATAGCAAGATATTGGCATTAATCCTCTTTTTCAGAAGTAAACATATCTCGCCGAGTTTCTTGGTGTTCTTCATTCAAGAGTTATTGGCGTTCTTCTGTTGTCAGATCCGTTTCAGGTTTCATTATGAGCTCTTCAATGTTCTTTATTTCTCAGAAGTGATTTTTGTTACTCCTTTACTGCTTGAGTCTTCTTGATTATACTATATCTTTCTTACATAAGATTGAACTGTGGCCTACTGTAGACCTGTTCAAGCCATACTGCCCAGCAACATCAGACATCTGCCTACATATCTTTGCTATTATACTCTCACCTTTTGAAAATAAAAACTGATGCAAAACTTAACAAGTGTATGCACAACAGTCTTGCAAATACTATAAAAAATTCTTTCTGTCAGAAAAATAAAAGGCTGGAATTACAAGGGAAAGTTGCAAAGTTCGGAGGAATACTATCTGATCAGTACATACTGGGTTGATTGTCGATGTCTCCCATGCTCCGAAAAGTTTTAAATTGTTGCCGAAGTCAAGGAAAGACCAATCGATACTCATTATTTTACATCACTTCTTCTTATGTTTGTTCTGTGAAGTGTTCATTGTCCGAACATAAAAATCTTTTGCAAAAGTGTTCGTTATCCAATTTGTTCGTTAACCAATCACCCACTGTACCAATATTAAATTCACCCTGATACTGGCTTTTTTCTAATTTTCTAATTTTGTAAAAAACAAAATTGAATATTTACAATATAAAATTTTTTAAAGTCATCTCTCTCTCACATTTTCAATTCTGTGCTGCCTAAGTATCAGCATTCAAAGATTTTCCCATACTACTACTTGCCAATCAGTGTTTCTTTTTATTTTTTCTTTGTGTCAATGCCACACATACTATCACAACAATTAATGGACTACAAGAAACCATAAGAGACGAACTACAAATGATACCACAATATGTGAAGTTTAACTTTTGTTGTCCAACTCACATTTTTATGTAAAATAACAATAAAAGTTTAAATAATATATATGGTTTAAGTACATGTATGAAGAATACAGTATTTTCAAATGTAAAAAATGGAATTTGAAAAAAAAAAAAAAAAATGTAATACATCTACAGTAGATATGATCGCTTCAACATACAAAATCTCCAGGATACAACATGAAATTTGAACATATTTTTGCTCCATGGTACAAACAAAAACTCACCATATGACATTACATTAGTTCACAGCACCACCACAATGATCACGTGTTCCTTCTGTTCATCGATCTCAGTCTGCGTGTTTGCTTTGTCTTAGAAGGATCTCGCTCGATAAAGGAAATCATGAGGTATTATCCAAAAGTGACTGATTTTATTGAAAAGAAACATCCCAAAAAGGTTCGCACTGGCCGTATTGCTGCTCATTTTAATGACATTTGCCTAAGTCATTTTAGAAACATTTTAAAAAGTAGGCAAAGTCAAACCTCTTTGGATAGATATTTTACCAAGTGACCTCTATCCAGTGAAAGTGCTGGTGGAAGTGAAGGAAAGAAAGCAAAAAGAAGGGAATAAAAAATTTTAAAAATGTATATAAAACAGAAAAGTAAAAAAATTAGTGTTAAGTTATTTTTAAGTTATTGTTATATTATGTTATGTAAGTTAAGTTTTAGTATCATTTCCCTTCTCCCTCTCCTCCGCCACCAATTTACACCTCCACCGTTGTCTATCCTCAAAGGTAAAGTGTAAATAAAACTACATTTTTAATCAATTATTATTCTATTATGGTTATTTATACATTTACAACTACAAAATGCATTTTTAAGTGTTTTCCATACTAAAGTTACTAAGTAGTTTTTTCAATGTACTACTTAGCTTTAATTTGAGTGTGTTTTTCATGTTGGAACGAATTATCTAGTTTTACATGTAATTATATGGGAAAAAATGATTCACCTTATGACATTTTCATAATATGATCTCACAAGGATACCCTACGGCTTTGGGGAAACGGATTTTGATGATCTTTGGTGTAGAGGTAGTACACCATGTGAGTGTACTACCTGTAAAACACTAAAGTGCAATATTCAAATATAATCGAGAAAAATAAACTTAAAAAAAGTTTCTATAGCTTTAAACCATGGTTTTCCTAGAAAGTTCATGGTTGGCTTAATTCTCAAATGTTCCTGATCAGAGAAATTTATAACTCTTCATAAACACTATCCCATTATGGGTAAATTCTTAGCAACTACAGTGGGTGATTGGTTAATGAACAGTTTGAACTGCAAACAAATTGGACAATGAACACTTTCACAAAAAATTTTTTATGTTCAGACAACAAACACATGTTCGGAACAAATACAAGGCCAAACAAAAAAGTGACGCTGTGTATAAGATTTGTAGAACTGTATTTTACTGCCATCTATGTACTGTACAGTTTCTGGAATGAGACTTTCACAACTGCATACATAACCCTTCTGTGCACTAGTTGATTTCTGTTCTCTGAATTTTTGTAAGTGCTTTTCTGATCTTATTTAAAAAAAACTGAAAATATTATGCGACCTAAAATGGCAGAGTATCAAGACAGAAACCAAGCAAAAGATAATAGCCAAGATAGAGAGTGGGCACAAGATGTCTAATGTTGCTATTCAGTATGGCTTGAAAAGGTCTACAGTAGGCACAATCTTAGCTAAGAAAGATTCAAGAAGACTGAAGTCGTTAAAAGAGTAATGAAATTCACATTTGAGAAACAAAGATATGCTATCCATGAAAAAATAAAGAGATTGCTTTTAGTTTGGATAAAAGAATGGGAAATGAAAAGAGATGTAATTAGTATGACTGCCATTCAAGGTTAGAGAAATTTTTGAAGAACTGAAGAAACAAACTCCACATTCATCATATGAAGAGATAGAATTCAAGGCTACCAAGGAATAGTTTGCAAAGTTTAGAAGAACATAAAACTTGTGGTAATGTATCGTGCATCTGCTAGTGAGAATAAAAGAAGAAGCTGAGAAGTTCTTTCTCAAATTTCATGAATTCATTAAAAAAGGATATTGTCCACAACAAATTTTCAATTGTGATGAAACTGGTTTATTTTGGAAGTGCACAGCAAACCATATCTACACATCATGAAAAATGAGAAAAATATTCCTGGCACAAGCTCATGAAAGACCTAATGTAGTGGTGATATTAAGTTTAAACCACTTCTTGTCTATGAGTCTGAGAATTCTAGAGCATTCAAAAAAAATTCCATAACTAAAGAAAGACTGCCAGTAATGTGGAGATTGAATAAAAGGGCATGAGTTATACAAATTCTTTTCAAAGAATGGCTGTTTAAAGTTTGTGCCCCAAGCATCAAAGATTACCTTCTGACCAATGAATTGCCATTGAAAGTTCTGTTACTATTGGACAATACACAGGAATACCCAAAAGACCTTGAAGATAATTTGCTGGAAGACTTTTTCTGGCTAACACTCCACTTTCTGCCTCTAAATATCACTTTGACTTTGTTGATTCAGTCAATGGATCAGAAGGTTATTGCAAGTTTCAAAAAATTGTATCTTTCCACACTGTTTTGCCTGTGTTTTCAAGCATGCCAGTTCTCCTCAACAACGACATTAAAAATGTTTTGGAAAGAAAAATTTGATATTCTTGGTCTCGATTTTGATGGATTCCATGTTGCTTGAATGGTGCTTGACTTTCAACTGGTGACACTGCGTTCTTACCTGCATTTAAAGGTTTATGTTTGAACATGTTATAATATGTTGGTACAAGAATGTTCAGGTGCATTGAAATCAAAATCCTTCCAAACAATTTTTAGTTACGGACTTTTTCCACAAACTTTTTGAAGCACCCACGTAGTAAGAAATATAATTTTTCATTTATATTTTAGAGTCTCTAGAATGAATTAATAAAATTTCCATAAAAATCTATGATAAATCGATAATCAGTTAACGAACAATTCGGGTAGCGAACATCATCTTTGAATGAATTATGTTCATTAACCGATCACCCATGTATAATAAAATGTTTGTTTAAAAACTCTCAAATTAATTTGTACTGCACATCAAATATTTCCATCCATCAAAAAAAATTTTTGTTCAGACAAAAATAAAATTATGAAAACAAAATTGGTATTTATTTAGTAAAGTTAATGAAATATCAGAATAGCTGAATATATTGGCTCTACTCTAAACAAAAAAAATGAAAGTGCACTGATACCATATTTTGGCTCACAAAACTTTCCTTTCTTATCACAGTGAATCTTGAATGCTTAACACCAGAATAAAAATTCATGCCTTATAAACTCTAGCAACACGTTTATTAAAGTAAAAATGTTAACATGTCTTCTTCAGTTACTAAACTATTGAATGCAAAATCTGAATGTAAAAGAATACAACATAACAAATTTATACCTAACAGAAATGAGATATAATAAAAACTGTATTGCATTGTGATCCATGAATGAACTCTAACTTGATTAAACTTTTGTTTTACAGCTACAATATATTTCATGTTTATTGTTGTTGTTATTTTGTTTTTTATCTTCATTACAGTCGACCCTCCTATAAGATATAGATACGTTCCAATTTATTAGGAATCCGATTTCTTACAAGTCGTTCCAATCACAGCCGACACGTGTCAAGTTTACGGACTATGGCTGATTAAAAGGTTTTCTTCCATAAAATTAATCGATTCTACACTAATCCGACTCAACATTTCCAAAATACGTATATTTTTTCGTAGTTTTATAGGAATCATAATTATAGAGACCGTAATTATAGGGGGGTCGACTGTATTTAAATTTTATTACATCTTATTTCCTACAAATACCATTAAAAAAACTTCTAAAAAGGACTTTCTCACTTTTCAATTCTAAAATTTCAATAATCTATAAAAAGGAAGAATAAAACTCACTCCATCAGTAGCATGTAAGGAAAAGTCTATTTGTTAAGTTGGTACTTTGTCAACTGTAGAACTATATCATCATTATAAATGTATTTTTATAGTTTAATGTTTAAATTTATTTTTTAAACTAAATTTTTCTTACATTAATCCAAAAGAAAATAAATGGCACTAACAAACAAAAATGCAGAATATCATTAATATATTGATGTTAATGTAATTCTGTTTTGTTTCTTTTCAGATATCACTTCCCTGTAAACCATTAAGGATTATAGAGAAAGGAAAATTTAGAAAATATGCAAACTAAACATCTATAATAATTTAAGAAATGCAATAAAATAATCATTACATATAATCATTTATCATTTTAACATTATTACAATTTTCTTCATTTTATATAAAAACTGATTAAAAATAAAGCTTTTATATCATATCACTACAATAAAGCAGTGTTTTTCAACCTGTGGGTTGCAACCCCCAGGGGGTCGCAAAGTCTCACACGGGGTCGCGGGTGAAAGAAAAAGACAAGTGTTTGTAGGTCCTACACTACAATAAAAAAAACTAGAATTTCAGTGAGAAGGCTGTTCCTGTTCATTTTACAGTACAATTGTTTTTCGATCGACATTTAAAGACAGAAAATTAAATACGTAGTTTTTAAAATCACTGATATAGTTTTAATATGATCCTGGGGGGGTCACCAGATTTTTTTTAACTTGTAAAAGGGGTCGTGTATTCAAGAAGGTTGAAAAACACAGCAATAAAGCATCATATAAGTAGAATTCTTACTTTTTGATTAAATCGTCTTTTGACATATGTTCAATTTCATCCTTAGTTAAGCAAATCTGAAATACAAAAAAAATATTTTCAGTAACTAAATTATTTAATTTCACTGACACAAATTAACAAAAATATCTCTCATACATCACTTGTGCTTTATATACAAGAATTAGTTTCTCTATAATAACACATCACAAATAATCAGCATTGTTTTAAGATAGAAAATTGAAATCATAAAAAATAAATATTTTTACTTAGAAAATAAAATTTTAAAAATTTAATACAAAATTTCATCCAAAATTATTACATATTATATTGAGAATTCAATGTATCAGACTCAATTTCAAATAAATATTAAATATATAAACTTTCAAAATGTGTTTTCAATAAATAATAATTTACATATTTGCATGTGTTCTTGTGAGGTTAGCCAATTTGGGTGGAAAGTGTCACAACAATCAAGCAGTCAATACAGTTGTGTGGGCATGGAAAGACTCACAGAGACAGGTTTACCATTTAAAATTGTTTAATAGATATATAAATTTTCTTACAACTATTCTTGTAATGAGGCATAATGCCTATCCAAAGGTAGGAAACAAGTCCATTCAAAAAAGTTCAAATGTTCCGACGATAGTTTTATTTCTTCCGTGAAGTGATGTGGAGAGTGACGGCCCTGGGGCACACAGCACAACTTGCAGAGATGACCTCCAATGACTAGGCATACCTGGGCAAATCTTGACAGGACAGGATAGCAAAAACAAATCCTGGGACGTCGAACCAGCCTTTGTTGTTGAAGGACAGGGGCACAAAATCCAGGAGAGGAGTACTATGAACCAAGAACTTCCTGTCCTGGAAACGTGCAGTTTTATAAGTTTTTCCCTTAAAGCCACCTTTTCATTGGTCCTGACTCTTCATCTGGTGACAATTCAAAACCGATTGGAGAACGTGGGAGAGGTCAGTTTCGTGACTAAATATGATTCCTCTCCAACCATGTTTCCCTCGACTTTAGTCTTTTCTATTGTTTAAATAATTTTTAAAAAATCTTCCAGTGTTTAATCGAGATCTTTAATTTCTCCCTTTCGAGTTAAAAAAGGAGATTTTTTTATTTTTCGATTGATAGTCCACATTCGGACTTCTACGTTGACTTCCTTCTGGGACCTCACACTCTTACATTATTCTTAACTCTCAACAATTGTATAAATATAATTTAATGTCATTTATTTCTACTCTGTTAAACTATCAAATGCTCTTCCAATTCCATTTTTACAAATATCCTAGAAGATAGAGTATAATATGATGAACACTTCAAAAATAAATATAAACATCAACAAATTGTTTAATTGAAGCATAGAGGAAAAAAATAATAATGCAACTGTTTTTAGCTCATCAATTATGTTCATTTATCATGAAAAAGAACAGTTCACCTAACAACATTGGTATGGCTTGTAAGAATTGACACAGAAATATGACAACGATACCAATATAACATTAAATATAATTGAATGCAAGTCTACATTTTCTTGGAATGCATCAATGCTACACATTCATTAATTAATGATGTAGCATCTTTTATTATAACTAAATTATAATTAAATCACTTAATACTAGATTATTTCCAGCTATATCTTGACTATTTATTAATAATTACAGACGTTTGAACTCTACTAATTACATATACAATACATTATGTTTAAGGTTCTTCTTACAAATTCATAACTTCTCAGCTATGGCAATATTTTACCTTTTTGTGTAAAGCAGAATGTTTGTTGCAGAATTTCAACAATTTTTATCTTAACAAATTTCATTTATGACAAGAAATAATCACTGATCTGAACTAACATTGTTGTTATCAAAGATCCTGTATTCATAATCTCTGTTTAACATAATGTACTAGTACACCCCTTACTGATAGTGGTCTTGCCCTGCTGCATTCTTAAGTGCTGACCACAACTCAAGGTTTTTTTTATGCACAGTGGAGATAGAGCCTGATTTCATTTAAATTTGATTATTGTTCTTTTGGTTTTTCATGTTAGTTTTTGACTTTTGTTTTATTTTTCTTTTATTCATAATTATTAAAATCTTTTGCTTTTGATTGAACAAATTTGGGCTCTATCTCCTCCTGGTGTGTTTTCAGTGTCTCAGGATATTCACGTTTTTAACATAATGATTATAATATCTTTCTGTTGAAATTTTATTTTAATTGTGATTTTATTTCATTTATTTTTTTATTTATATGATTCGGTTGTTCCTACAAAATGTAAGGTCCATAAAAATAGACCCTACAAATCTGTGCACCTTTTAAAATGATTTTTACAATCTTTATTTTTACAGAAACTTGGGAGACTCTGTTTTTCTATGACATTTTATATATTATTGAGTCATTAGGTTTTAATTCCTATCTATGTTCCAAACTGTTCAACGCAGCGATGGAATAATGGTGGCTTTTCCTAACCATTTGAAAATCTTTAAAAAAATATATGAATATGGACATTCCATTTTAGTAATTAAAACAGATAGACTATAATTACATAATAGCAAAGTCTATTATCATATTCACATTCCTTAAGCAGTTTCTTTTTACTTTCAAAACTTCAAATGACAGATTATACTCTGTGGTGATTTTAATTTAACTAATATAACATGGCAATTTTTGGATCCCTCATACTCTTATTTAGATGGCACAAAAATTTTTTTCTTAAACAATATTTATTATTTTTTTGCTTGTAAACAATATGCTAATTTTCTCTCCCATTATAATGCTTTTTTGGATTTGACTGTTTTCTTTTCTCTCAAAATTACTACTTATCCAACTTCAGGTATCCCATCAGATCATTCAAATAATTATTTATAAAGACCAAGGTATTTCATTACATAATAATGTTTGTACAGTAGAGCGTCGATTTTCCGAAAGTCAATCATCCGAAAGAATTCCAGTCGGCAAATTTAAATTTTCACCAGTGCTGTGGCGCTTCAATCTTTGGCTATGTCTTGGGCTACTCAAATATTTTACGTTTTTGATACTAAATTAACATCTGAAGTATAATTTTTTATTATTTTTATATTTTTCAATATATTTATTTTGTTTGTACAAAATAAAAAAATAATTTTTAACGATACAATAGTCTTTGTT
>NW_019384499.1:339944-358097 GCF_000671375.1 Centruroides sculpturatus | reverse complement strand
GAAATATTTAACAAAGGGTTCGCTAACAGAAAATTTTTCCTTAACAATTTTTTTTTCGCTCAAATGGTGCATTAGCAACATTAGCGCAAAAACTGACCTTAAGATATTCATATAAATAAAAAAAAATGCGTTCGCAAAATTAAGTCAGTTAAAATTTAACATTGTTAATGCCATAACTATATGTTTTTTATAAATAATAAAAAAAAGTGTTTAAAATTGTTTATTTTGTACATATTTTAATATTTTTCATTCAAAATATTTTATAAACATAAAAATTGGCTTTTTCTCAAGAAAAAACTTTTCTAAATCATTTATTTTATCGTTAGGTATTATTATAATAATAGATAGATGTCATCGTCTCTCGAAATACAATATCTTTTTTATTTCGCTGTCGATAGCCAGACACGTATTCCGCAGCCATCTCGTATTTTCTCTCGCGCATGGAATTGTGGGATCTTTCATATGACTGGACCTAGTTTCAAGAACTCTCTTGAGTCAATCGCGATTGAACCTCGTTTCAGTCAAGATTGAAACGGTCGATGGAGGTTGCACCAAAGCGAACGGGGGTATAGGGCTCTAGTTTAGCAGTGTTACAGAGTACTGTATATTATGTATATTTTAATATTTTTTTAAAAGAAACAAAACCACTGAGAAATGTTACATGTGTTTAACAACGGGTTCGGAAAACTTTGAAAATGTTAACAACGGGTTCGGCCGAACCTGTGCGAACCCGCTGAATATCACCACTGCTTATACAGAATACTGATGAAATGCCTGTATTTTTAAATATGTCAGGATAAGCAATTGTGAACAAGGCAAAAAAAAAAAAAAATATATTACAAGTGCAGACAATAGAAGAGGGAAAACAGCAATATACTGTCATGCTAACCATTACTGTTGATATTAAAAAACTATCACTGTATGTAAAACAAACAATTATTTATTGTGACATCATCACAATGCCGGGCTGCAATTTTTAATCATATTTTTAACAATTTCAGAATAGTTTAACCATATTGCAGAATGAAGTGCCTTCGATAGACACTGGGTTTTATTTTACATCCATTTTTATTTTAATGTTTAGGTGCCAAAATGCTTATTGACACCTTCATTGTACAATACAGATAAACATAGATAAAAGACACAGTTTCAAATTAGAAGGCAATTTCAGGATAGATTTGAGCCAGTGCCTTGTTATATGTAGAAACTATGAACTTGTCTTCATGCTACGTCTGGTTTCCAGGATGGCGATATTGATGTATGAGCTTGTTAATGAGGTTCACCAAATGGTCATGGTATACGGATACAGATGAAATGAATTTCATTTCTTTCATATCCTGTGCTGATAAACATCATGTAAAAGTCCTTCTAACCAGAGGCCATAAAGCAGCTATCTTATATTTATATGGCTCATGTAACTGGTTAAGAACAAAAATAAAGAAAATGTTTATAAGCATCAGAAAAAGCCTTCAAAATCTGGTTTGCTTGACCACATAATTAAAATACTGGTTTATGAAATAATTAAGTCATGAAATTGAAGAAGAATCTCACTCTCAGGTTTCCTCACCACTATTTCAAAATTCTCATCATTATAAATAATGAATATTGTATAAAAACAATAGAATGTACTGTCATTATAGCAGGGCTGCGAAGTCGGTAAAAAACACTCGATTCTGGAAAAATTAAATACAAAGTCATTTTATGGAGAGGTGGCAGAAGCAGTCATACGGGGTATGAACTCTGAACTCTGGGGCATTTACCCAAATACTTTTATTGTTAGTTTTTTGATATTTAACTTACATTAAAATTTATTTATATAAAAAAATTTATTTTTAACAAATACTTAATAAGAAGAGAAAGGGGGCGATAAAATTCTACATCTACATATATTCGACAGCATTTGCACTTCAATTTCACCTTTCCAGAAAAGTTAGTCCAACTAAAAAGTGTATGATCTAGCCAGGTATTTCAGCCCTTGTTCAGAAAGTAAAACTATGTACTCTGATCAATTAGTCTGGCTCATTCAGAAAAATAGAGTACTTATTTAGAGCAGGGATAATAAAGAAATGATTCAAAAATATTCAAATTCAATTGGGTCAAAATAATTTAACTATTAAACACAAATACTACAAATAATACTATATATTTAATAAATTAAATTGATGCATTTTGTATTTAAAATAAATGAATTATAAAAAAATACAAAAAGATTTTAAAAAATTAATAAATATATAATAAATTTTCTTTCATTTAAATAAAAAAAACTAAAGTAAGTTCCTCCCAATCCCGACTCCACAGCACTGCATTATAGCATAGAATTAATGATATTAGATACTCCTGTTTGAATTTGCATCTTGAAAGCTGATAAATTTCTGTTCATTATCCTCTTTCAAAATAATAATATCACTTCATTTTGGTTAGAATTTTGGTGGTTACTAAAATGCTTGTGGCAATAAATTCATTGCTTTTATCACTGTAAAGTTAATTTTGACAACTATAAAAAATAATTACAGTAGAGCGTTGTTTATCCAAAGGTCAGTTATCCGAAAAAATTCCAGTCGGCAAATTTAAATTTTCGCCAGTGCTGTGGCGCTGTAATCTTTGGCTATGTCTTCGGCTACTCAAATATTTTACGTTTTTGATACTAAATTAACTTCTGAAGTATAATTTTTTTATTGTTTTTATATTTTTCAATATATTTATTTTGTATGTACAAAATAAAAAAATAATTTTTAACGATACAATAGTCTTTGCTAGGCTTAACATCGACAAAAATTCAACGCGAAGCGACACGCAACAGAGAAAAATTTCGACATCGGATACGTTAAACTATTTTATCGTACGTAAATCAGTTATCCGAAATATCAGTTATCCGGACAACCCCAGTCCCCAATTGATTCGGAAAATCGACGCTCTACTGTATTAATATATCCGTTTGGTCTGAAGTTAAATGGCATCAACTCTCTACTTATCTTAGTTCTTTTAACTGATCATTTCTTCTCAACCCAGTTTTTATTGTTAAACAGAAAATGAAGAAGTTAAAATATTCTGTTAGACAAATTATCTTCTGAATTTGAAACTGATGGCATTGTTTTGACCTGACTAAACAATTTCTTTCTATTACATTCTTGTCAGATTAAGATTTCCGATTTTTATTTTTTGTTCTTTTCCCCATTGATAGATATACCTCAGGGTTCGATCCTTAGCAACTTACCTTTCATACCCTACATAGATAAGACACACTCTAGTATTACTTCTTCATTCATAAATGCATATGCTGATGACATTAAACTTGCTAATCGTTTTCCTTGCACATTACACAAAGATATTAAAAAACTTAATTACTTATTTAAGATTTAAATTTACAAATAAACTCTAGCAAAACTAAAATAATGATCTATAGCCTGGTGAGAGTACCAACTTGCAATACTTTTTTATTGATTATCAACATTATCAATGGTTTCCAATCTTTGAGTCCAGGAACTTAGTATTAATTTTGATTCAAAACTTTCATTCAAACAGCATATAGGAAATTTAATTAAAGTCTCAATTCATACAGGAATGCTATGGCAAAATTTTAGAGTAATTTCTAGTAGACAAATGCTCAGAGTATTATTTTATACCAATATACAGTCCATAATAGACTATGCCTTACCTATCTAGGCTTCTCCCTCTCCATCTGCACTAAACAAACTTTATTCAGAATTGGCTAAAATTTATATTTTGCTCTTTCTAATCTCCCCTTTACAGATTCCCCAAAAGTCTCATGTGTCTGCCTAGGTTTGCCTAATTTATACTTTAATGGTCTACTTTCATCTCAATACATTTACCTCCACACCTCAGTCATTACTAAAAATGTTACTTGTTTATTCTCTCCACATTGTCAGCTCAATGTTACCATAAATCATTTGTTTTTTGCTACCAGAAAGCAGCCATAAAAATTGCAGATAAACTTTACTTTGAATTTCCTAAATTTAAAGCTGTTTGCAAGAAATTGCTTTATTATACATAACTTTTTAACTTCTTATAATGTTTTATTATTTTATTTTGTTGCACTTGATATTTGTTTTATTGGACATGTTATTTCATTGTTGTATAGAGGTTGAAAAACATTGTATAAACCAGTGTTTCTCAAACTATGGGTATTGACTCAATATTGGACTGAATTAAAATTTTATTGGATTGTGAAATGATACCACCTTCCGTAGAAATACTTGTATTACTGAAATATTCTGTAAGAACTAAGAACAGTAGATGCTCTAAATTTTCCCACAGCTGGTTATATACGAGTTCTGTTAAAAAAATACGCGGACTAATGTCAAAAACAACCTCCAATAGTTTTTTATTTTTTTAATTAATAGATTTTATTATATATACACTTAATTAAGTAAGGGGGGGTCGAAAATCGCAATAAAAAACGTAATTTTTGAAAAATTTAGAAATATATGGCCAGCTAGTATTCACACTACTGTGAGATAAGCCAGGGGTACAGCATCAGTAAACTTGTGTACCACTTAATCGACACAAGATCTTGCGATCTGATCTCTATCTTTTAGGATGGCTTTAAAACTGCTTAAGAAAGGTGGAGATGTACGATTATATAAACCAGTCTCCTGTCAAGATTTCCGACACCAGCCTAGATATAGCATTAGGCACTCTTATATGTCTAATTTTAGAGAAATATCAAGTGTGGAGGTGGTGAGTAAGTAAAGGGGACGTAGGCTTGGATAATAACCATTAAAGAGACCATAATTAAGTAACACAGCAAAAATATTTAATTGAATCAAACAAAATAATAATACAATTAATGGGATTACAAATGATATATTCTGAACCTATATCACAGAGAGAAAAATCAAATATCTAACTTAAATCTAATTCAGCCTATACGTGTGTGAGAGAGTTCATATCAATCTAAACAGATTATACTACATTCAGTTCCCATAAGTATCTTGTATTTGAACACTGTCTTCTCGTTCAGAATCAGGGAGACGTTTAGGAATCGTAACATCTATGGATGCTTACTTCGTGTAGCACTTAGTATGGCAAATTCAGGTATCTTCTGGATCTCCCATGAATTGTTTGAGTTTTGTATGGTAACTTCTTTTGATGGACTACCCAGAATGGCAGGAAAAATGTCCCTTTTATACTATTCGCCGGCCTAACTGACAGCCAAGTCTCATGTGCGCCTGTTTCTGATTCAACTTACTAGTCATCGAAGAAAGGAAATGAACTTCCTATCAAAATTGAAAGTTTTGACATCCGTTGTTCAAAAATTTGTCAGAGTTACAAAATATTAATTTCTCATTGAATTTAAATTGCTCTCTTTTTTTTAATTTCTTTAAAAAATTACCCCCTCCCTACATCCTGATTCTCACACTACTTTATACCCTTCACCTCCTGAGACTTCTGAGAATGTCCCGGGAAAGACAACACCAGCTGTTCTCAAGGTCATCCAGCTGTAAACACAATTACTCAATGGCATCAGATTTCGCAGAAAGGCAAGACAATGGAAAATAAACTTTGAAGCTTTTTCTTTAAAATTAACGCATTTCTTTCATTTTTTTTTTCAATTTTAAGTATTTTTTATGTTTAATTACATTAAAATTAAAATTTTCTGAATGGAAATAGAGTAAAATGAGTTAAACAGTCCAAATCTTATATTATGTTTGCACACAATCCATGACTCACTTCAATCTCGATTTACCTACAATCTGGATTGTGACTGTTGCCAGTCGAACGTCATGCTGTTCGCAAAGGCAGATGTCTTTTTTATTTCTCTGTTGATAGGCCAACATATGTTCCACAGCCATCTTGTATTTTCTCGCGTGTGTGGAATTGTGGGATGACTGGATCTAGTTTCAAGAACTCTCATGAGTCGATCATGATTGAACCTGGTTTCAGTCAAGATTGAAATGGTCGAGAGAGGTCACACCACGACATAGTCGCTGACCTTGGGTCACAATCTAGATTGAAATGCTCAGTGTAAATGGGGTATTAGGCTTTTGGTCTCTGACAAAGACAAAGGGTTTGTCCTGTGCAAAAATAGTAATTTCCTAAGTAGGGCTCATGACTTCCTACTACATACAGTCAGGAATGATTTTAACAGAAGATCCAACTCCAAGTGTCATAAGAAGAGTAAAGAATGTTATCACTATGCTGGAACTGGTTTCAACATTATCTGGACCCCTGGATCCACTAGCAAGTGTGACATGCCCCAGGTTTTTTTTGAAATAAACACACACAAACAATTCTTGGCTCTTTTGTCCTTTGGTAAACAAATGTTCCCACCTAACCTATTTTTTAGAAAAGGCACTTGCTAGGAAAGGTACCATGTTATCACCTTGTTCTGAACTTGTTTCTTCTGCTCTTAGGACAGTCTTATATAACTAGTATTATTGAAGCTACTCCTCCGGAGGTATATCATTTTTACAAGATAGATGTAGTTTCATTATAACCATCGGTTCCCCAGCATATTCTATACTGCAAATACTATCCTTGAGGAAGACTCTGTTATTAGTTACACTGATAATAACTATTTTGGTTCAACGATGGTATTTAGGGGAACCTGGGGTGGAATGGAATACCAGGACGGTATGGGAAAGACGATTTACATATGAAAGAGAGGTGAGGAATTTGGTTTGCTCCCTGTCCTACACTCAGACTGAGACAACACGTCTGTGTAAATACTTGGTTACTGAGATTCGCTTTGTCATTTACCAATAAAACCTTACGTCTTGATTTTTTTTATGAAATTATAAGTGTATCAACATTAAAACAATGGCAGTATATGGTATATTTTATAATTTAACTAAATTTATATAGTCTAGTTTATTAAAGATTTGTTTATTTGTATTTTTAGAATGAAATAATGCAAAAAGTAATCAAACTTTTTCTCTACTTGATTTTTAGAAAAATGTGCTTTGGGGCACAATGGGATGGTTTCCCATAAAGGAAAAAGAAAAAAAACAAAGTCTAGTAAAAAAGAAGAACAAGGGGTCAATTACTCGGAAGGAGAAGATGATACGACTTGCCTTTACTGCACCGAGGCTTACTCACAGTCAATTGAAGGTTAATATTCATGTGTTGCATGCAAAAAATTGGGCTAATATGTCTTGTGTGGGTTTTGACAGCGATGATGGTGATTCCGTGCTGGTTTGCAAGTTTTGTAAGCAACGAGACTAATATTTTTTTTCTAATATTTGAGCACTAATCTCATACTCCATTCTGCTCCGAGTGCAGGGTGAAACAGGATGTAGACAAGCTTTTTTTAATGATTTATTTTTCATACAAAATTATTGATTTTTTTAAATCTAATTTAAATAATTATGTGCCAAATATAATAAATAAAGGATATAATGTAATATTTTTGTTATTTTTCTTTTATTGTTGACATAATTTTAACTTCTTCATTAGCTACCCCATTCCACCCCAGGTTCCCCTATTTGCAAAAACAGGGAGTGCCTATGGGCTCACCTCTTTCATCTGTTTTAGCTTTGTTAGTTACAAGAGCCACTGAATTTAAAACATTTCATGCCCAACTTTGTATACATTACCCCCTTCTATAACTGGAAAGTGTTTTATTACCTCCAATAAACAATGATCACTTTTTTGGTTGGAAGTCAGATAAATTACAATGTTGTTTTATTTTACTCACAAAAATGTTTTCCTCCAGATTAACCAATTAGTTTTGTCCAATCAGAACACCTTAACTTTATTTTTATGTTTTTTGCAATATAGTTGTGTTTCAAAAATCAATACTGCTTGAAATATTACAGAAAGCTGAAAAGTTTGTGGCTGATTGTTTAATTAGGAATGTTTTCTATATCAGAAACAAAATGATTGAAAAAATAACAGGTGGACCATAAAAAATTTGATAATTATAATTTGCTCATAAATTGTCTTAGTTTACTTGCTACTAATGTCAAAGAATTTTCGGAAAAATTTTGTGTGCAAAATATTCTGAGGAAATTTTTGGTCATTAAAATATTTTGCATTCCTAATAAAACCTACACCAAAGTTTGAGTTTTTGAATTTGTTATAACCAGATCACAAGATTTTCAAACGTTATTTGTAATACAAAATTGCATATTTTGCAATTTTCAATACAAAATTGTACATTTAGTAATTAAAATATTGAAGAGTATTCTATTTAATATTTCTGGAGAANTCATCAGTGGCACAACATTGCAACACTGAAGGTTGTGAAATTTTAAAAGATAGCATCAAGTGTATTATGACAGAAAACAATCAACTAAAAAGAAGACTACAGGAACACCTAGAAATTCTGAAAATACAAGAAGACATCAGAATTAATAACAACGTGGGACTGAAGCTACATGAAGGGTGGATTGACATCATTTTCACTTAACCTTGAAACAGATGCTGAACAGATGTAGGGAGTATAGTCACATCACTTTGTAAAATGCAGTGTGACAGTGCAGTTGATTTCACAAAGGCTTATAGATCAGATGTATTTTGTTTTTGTTAAAATCTGGAGACCAATTGGTTTTAATAAGAGTAAGTTCATTATTAGCTTCCTTCCCCCTTTTTGTGTTTTTAGTATACTTAACAATATTTATTATTAATAATGTAACCGTCTACCAGAATTTGGAAAATGTGGGAGAAACTAAGACATTTACTGGTCTCAGATAATATGTTATACCACATTGTCATTGTATTCTAATTTATACTTGATATTTAGTTTTAATGTATGGGTTACATTGAGAAATTGTAAATGCAGTGCACTGCATATGTTGGTTATCCTATTGTATTGGCAGGTTATTGGTGTTGTATTTGTTATGTTGTTACCACGTGTTTGTAATCTGATGAGGGGTCCTTCATCAGCTTACTTATCAAGCCGAAATGCATACTTACCTAAATTTGAAATGTGATTATTAAAGACCAACCCTTTTTTTTATAAAAGTTCTGGTCCTTCTTTCAGTTGGCCTTGGTGTGATAAGCCCTGCAAATTGTTATACCCTATTTATTAGGATGTCTAACTCTGTCTAATTGTTTGTTCTTGTTCAAAAGTTCAAATAATTTAACAGAAATTACCAGATGCCTTTGGTGCTACTCCATTTTCTACTTTTAACAGATTAATGGGCTGATTTATGGCTGGTGATGATTTCATAGTCAGCTTCTCCAAAGACTTTCTCACATTTTCCAATTTGTTAGATTTGGCATGTTGACTGCTTATTGAAACTGAAGGAAAGACAAATAGGTTGGGAAATGCTTCATTTTCAACTTTATCCAATGCCTGATATTTTTTTCTTTGTTTTTCCCTATTTCTTTCTTTGGAACGTGGTAGTTTCAAATGTGGAAATGATCTTAATTTGGGTGGTGTCTTGGAGTAGTCTGTAATGAGTGATGACGTTTCTTTGGAATTATCTTTGGACTTAATTTTGCTTTTGTCTTTGTTATTTCCATTTTTAGTAAAATTAAGTAAGGAAAATAATGATTTTTTTGCACCATTTTTGCCTCTTTCATCTACATCTCCAGGACTGAATAATTTCTGCTTATATTTAATTTTTTTTGTTTCATTCAGAGAATTATCTAGTATTTCTGGACTAGTTTCTGAAGAATTTTGCAAAACTGGAGGAGACTTTTGCATTTCATACGTTTTAGTAACATATTCTGGTGAAAGTTTAATATCAATTTCATCAATAGAAAGGGAAGACTCTAAGTAATTAGCTGCATCTGTTCTTGATGTCGATGATGCAGTGGTTGTATTTTTATCTGATGATACTGTATCAACTGATGGACTTAAAATATCATCACATACTATTGAACTACTGTTAGTTTGTGAAGGATTGCTGCCAGTTCCTTCTTCTGATGAAGACATTGGACTAATTTTTAAGTTAGTGATTCCATTGTCCTTTGAATTAACAACAGACAAAGATTTAAGAGTATCACCTTCAGTATGGAATGATATAGTTGGTTCATGTTGAGTTTCTTCAAAATAATCATCTTCTCCATCATCATCATCACTATCAAGAATATTATCCTGTAATAATTCTTCATATTGAAAAGAATTAATTGAAGGAGGGTGCTTATGATATCGTTTTCTATAATTATATGGACTTAAACCAAGTTCTTCATCACTTTTTAATCTGGCACGTTCTCTTGCTTCCTTCCTTGCTTTCTCTAAATCTGCTGTGCATTGTTCACGAATACCTTTAGATGTATCAACTGGCGTAAAAAATTCAGGTGGTGTAGCAGATCTAATTGAAGCTATATCAGAATTCTCCTTATCATCAGCAAATGGTACCCCTTCAATATCTTCATGAATACTTTTCCTAAATCTCTTTTGAAGTGTTGATTTATTTTGGTCCTTTACTCTGGAATGTACAGCCTGTACAGATTCAGCTGTATAATTTGGTATCCTCCAATTCTGTTTATTTTTCCCACTATCTTGTTTTTGTTGGTCTGAATTAGTTACTGTAATCAAATCTTCAGAATCATTTTTTAAATTGTTAATTGGTGTGGAACTTGCAAATCTTACCATAACAGGTGTTACAGATTTATCATTTTCAATAACTAAATTATCACTAGATTTACTTTCAGATGAAAAATAATTTTCATTAGAATTTCTATTTTTCAACATTTTATCATCTTCTAAAGAAGTTTCAGATAAATTACATTTTTGATTAATATTCAGTTTTTCCAAACTTCTTGTAACAGATGGAAAGTCTAATTTTTGTAAATTAATATTTAAAGATTTTAAATATATAGAATCTCCAACAAAACTTTTAGGACGAATTTTTTCTGCAAAGCTTCCACTATACCCATGAAATTTTCCAAACTTTTCTGTAGAATTTGATAATATTTTTTCTTTATCAATTATTTTACTCTGTTCAGTTTCTTTAAAGTTTGTTGGTGCAATGTTGGGTTCAATATTTTGTAACTTTTCTTCCGTAGTTTGTACTTCATTTATTACTGTAGATGAATTATAATCTTGATTGTAATCATCATCTGCATTGCTTGTGTTATCAACACATTGTATTACATCTGCTCTATAAACACCCTGAATCTGAGATAAATTATCTGAGCCAGCTTCTTCTAAACTATTAACATACCATGGTAAAGGTAAATCACTGTTATCACTATCCCAAGAGTAAATATCTTCACTATCATTTTTTCTTTTTGTCTTATCTCTAAGAGTTATAAAAGATGGATTATAATTAAAATCAACATTTGAATTTTCTTCTGGAATTCTATTATCTGTTATAATATCTGTGACTTCTTTCATTTGTTTTTCTTCTGGACTTATTTCACTATCATCTGATGACACAAGTTTTACAAAATCAGGTGTTCCTACTTTTACAACTTGCTCACTATGTGAATATAAATCAGAACTATAACTTTCACTACTGATTGTTCTATTACTGGTACTGCTATCTGATGGAGTATTCATAATCTCAAGAGTTAAATTATTGAGATCATTTTCATTCTGTAATGGTAATGTTAATGGGGATAATAGTGGAATTTGTTCTGAATCAGATTCATTAGTTTTAATTTTTTCAGAAGGCACTTTTTTCAATTCATTTGTATCTGTAGGCTTTTCATTTTCATCTATTTTATATCTATCAGAATTTATGGTTTGAACTGGAATATTTAAAGGTAATACGAATTCTGAACTCATTTTTTCTGAAATTATATTTTTGTTTTCACTTGGTACAACTGTTTGAATATATTTGGATGTATTCAAAATATCTTTTGCCTCACTTACTATGTTTTCAACTATTTCTAATGCTATTTCTTTCAAATTTAGATCTTCTTGTGATAGTGATTTTTCTATTTCTTTAACTTCTTTTTCAAAATGATAAAGTTCTGAATCTGGAGGATTTGCAACTTCAGATGATTGTACAGATGTTTTGACTAGAGTTTCGAATGTTTCGACTAGATTATCAGACATGATTATTTTATCTTTACAAGGAGATTCTCTGTGAGAAGAACGATCTGTACTAGATGGTGATGATAGTATTTGTTCCGCATCTCCTATATTTACTATAAGAGATGCATCTTCATCAGATATTAATACAGATTCTTGATTTGTTTGATTGGATAATGTGTTTATATTATCTTTTGCTATTATATTGCTGTAATTATCATCTTTAACAGTAGTAATATTTTCCTCAATAGCTACCTCTCCCCATACTAATTCACTCTCTTCTTGAGGTGGAGATTCTTCAATGACAATTGTTGGAATCTGTTGTGGAGGTGCTGGTTTATTTAGTTCTGAATCAGAATCTGATTCAGTTTCTGTGTCAGTACCTTCTTTTGATAAATCTGTATCAGTAATGTCACTTGTATCAACTTCTGTAGAAGAATCTGTATAATTTAAAGGTATAAAAGATCATTTTTTATGTACTTTTATGTAATTTTAAAATGCAAATTAATTCATACTTTAAACAACCTATAGATAAATTTAATAAAGTGTAATTTTAGTTATTAAAATTATGAAATTTTTCTTCAAATTACTTCTATAAGATCTATATATTCTGTTTCTTTTGAAATTAAATTTCAATAAATATTAATATTGAACACACTACATACGAGACATAAGATTTATAATTATTATCATCAATAAATATACAGGTATACCTCACCTTACACCGGTAATTGGTTCCAGGAGAGGTGACTTAAGTCGAAAAACGACATAAGTCAAATTTACTTGTCACTAGGCTAAACCACAAATAACCATTTCCAGTTCTGTATTTTATTTATAAATGCATTTTTAATAATATATGGTTAATAAGAATCTATTTTAAGCTTACAAACAAATAAATTTTAGTTTTTAATATAGTACAGAAAAAAGCAATCTAAACTTACGAATACGTGTACAGTACGTAAATACTTGTAAATATACATGTTTACAATTTGGCAATGTTTACAGTACATCGTGGACTCTTTATTTGTGAATGTGGTTTGCTCTAAGACATTATAAAACAAGATGATTTTGTAAGGTTAAATAACAAATACAGTTATTAAAATTATTTTGCAATAGTAAAAAATAAACTAATTTATGTTAAATTTACCAATATCAAGTGGCGCTGACAACAACGCCAAACAGTAGATATTGGAAATACCATGGAAAATGCCAATGTTGAGCTCTTAAAGACCGCTAAATAAGACAACAACACAGAGTCACAGATGTTTTCATATTTCATTCTCTACGATTTATGATGATTATATTAACATTTACCGTAAATATATGTATTTTAATATGATTTTATGTGCTTTTAACACTTTTCTGGTGATATTATGACTTCAATATTTGTGGTGGACAGATGTAAAGTTGAATAAAATGACTTAAGCCTGACTTTTATTTTTCCATATATTTTTTTGTTTTGACAAACAATGAATAATCGAGAACGATGTAACTTGAGGTATACCTGTATATTGTAAAAGGAAACATATCTATTAATATACAAAACCAATAAATAAATTTCAGTTTGATCATATAGATCAAAATTTGTTTAATTAAAATTAAGATTGAGCAATACATTCTACTAAATTAAAATTAATATAGTAGAATGTCCAATTCTATGATCTGCTTGGTTCCTAGAATTTCAACCAATTATAAATCAAACTGATTTCTCATAGACTCAATATCACAAATTGAAGTTTTGTTCCTAAATATATAGTTTGACAGTACATTCTCCTGAATCACCCTGTTTAGCTTACTTATGAAATTTATTTCAAAGATCATTTTGAGCAAAAAATGTCCTATAAATTTGGGCCTTTTTCTCAATAGTTATAGAGTAATTCACTGTGAATAGTATGTAAACTTGGCTAATTTGAAAGTTGAAAATAAAATGCATTTTTCTATAATAAACTGTTGTAAATAACAACATGCAAAATGAATTTGTAACAATGTTTATTTTTAATAAATATTTAAAAACTGAGTTTATAAGATATTTTCAAAATCATCTTTGTTCATCACACTTGGCTGCATTTATGAACTGCATGCACTATTCTGCTTAGCTCCAGTTGTCTATCTTTGATTTACATAGTAACATGCATAATATGCACAAGTAGCTTCTCACATGTTTATGTATTTGAAGGTCTGATGCACAGTATCCTTCAACTACTCCCACATGTAATAATCTAATATGGATAGATCTAGCACTGTTCAATGAATTATTCCATAACTATTCAGAACAAGACCCAAGTTTATAGGACATATTTTACTCAAAATGTCCTCTGTAATAAGCTCTGTAAGTGATGGTACATCCACTTGAATCACTCTATATATTATTGTGGTGAGATGGAAAGAAAAATGCTTTCCATAAGTCATAATATAAAATTTACATCAGTTGAAAAGAGGGGGTTGTAAAACAAGGATTTACTGCATTAATAAAGAAAACCATATAAGTTTTTATTGTGATATAATAAACAATTAAAATATAATATAAATACCTTCTGTTTGGCCTTTCCAATTTTTCAAATCAATAACTGGTACTTGAACAACAACTTCTTTGGATTCAATAGGTGTCTCAGCTTCCCTGTCATCATCTATAAATAAATTCAATGAAATTTTAAGAATACTTTTAAACTGGTATTTTTACTAAGAAATATTTCTTATATAAAATTCTAATTTATGAATTATCTATTCTATTTTTTGATTTTAATAAAATAAATTTTTTTTAGACAGTGAAATGACAATTTTATAATCATTTTAATATAAAATTTATAATTTTACCTTCTGCACTGTCATCAAAACTATATTCTTCATCACTATCAATATCCTCACTTGTGTCATCACTTCCAATTTCTGTTTCTGAACCTTCGGATGGTGATGAAGATGATGATGATGATGATGATTTACTTTTGTCTAAAAATCCACCTTCTTGAGAATAGCGTTGTTGCCAAGTTTCAGCTAATCGTCTAGTCTCATCAGCAGTCATGGAACGTTCTAGTTCTTCAGCAAATGCTTCCTCTTCAGATTCTGTGTCAGTACTGTTATAAACAATATTAAAAAAAAAAACATTTTTTAATCTATTTTTTTGTATAAAGTTTAAACTACAGTAGAACGTCGTTTATCCGAAACGTCGGTTATCCGAAGGAATTCCAGTCAACAAATTTAAATTTTCGCCAGTGCTGTGGTGCTGTAATCTTTGGCTATGTCTTCGGCTACTCAAATATTTTACGTTTTTGATACTAAATTAACTTCTGAAGTATAATTTTTTTATTGTTTTTATATTTTTCAATATATTTATTTTGTATGTACAAAATAAAAAAATAATTTTTAACGATAAAATAGTCTTCGTTAGGCTTAACATCAACGAAAATTCAACGCAAAGCGACACGCAATGGAGAAAAATTTCAACACGGGATAAATTAATAAATTTTTTCGTACATAATTGGTTATCCGAAAAATAAGTTATCCGAACAACCCCAGTCCTCAATTGATTCGGATAAACAACGCTCTACTGTATATACATTTAAAAGACTAATCTAGCTTGATTGTGCAATGTTTTGTTTTGTTTACACACAAATACACAGCAGCATTACTTTCCACCATTTTGTTAAGTAAATTAAAACTTAAGAGGATGTTGTTACAATTTTGGTTTACTTGCTTCATTTGTTAAACTCTATATCTATAATTTATTATATTATTTAATTCCTTTCAAGAAGAAGACAATAGTAAAACAAATCTTTGCAAAACATTTTCTAAACAAGTGGATGAATGAAACAGCAGAAAAATTTTTGAACAAGTTGCTTGCCAAAACCAAAAGGCAAAATTTTTATCCTATCACTTCATTTCTGCTTTATTTATCAAATAGCAAGAATAATAATATAATAATAAATGTCAAACAAAACTTTAAAAAAAATAATAAATATAAAATAATTTTTGTCTTAATTTTAAGCTTAGTTCATACAGAGCAAACAGGTGGAAAAAAGTGGATAGAGGAACAAATTGCATCAGTACTGATGTTTTTTCTGGCAAATTTCAATTGCATCTTAACATGTGTAACTTTTCCACTAGAAAACAAATATTTGCTATTAATCAAAACAACAGATTTCTGTTCTTAGGTTCTCCACCTCTAAACATCAAAGGTAATCAGGAATGGAGTACCAAGCATAAAACAAAGTAAAATAGACAATTTTAAAGGATGTGTCAAAACAAAGAGTCAGTAAAACCAAAATTTCCACTAACTATAATCTTATTTATTTATTTGGCTTAATATTATTATTTCATTATTATTATCAATATAACAGAATTCCAAAATAATTACAATAAATGAATTGTAATGTATTTTCTGAATAACAGCTCAAAAAATGAAAATGATCTGGAGAAATATCTTAAATAACATAAGATAAATATTTCCTTCTGAATACTGATTATTTTAAAAACTTAAAATACAGTAAAACCTTGACTTACGAGTGTCCCAACCTATGAGTTTTTCAAGATATGAGCCATCTCTAGGCCAATTTTTTGCTTTCAGTTGAGAGCTAAAATTTGGGTTACAAGCCAGCTTCAGATATCCCATGCCAGTTGGCATAGCAAGTGCCACAGCAAACCATAGATTAAGAAAAAAATGGAAAACTGCCGTAATTTCATCATTTTTGTTATGCTTCCAACATCTGACAGGCTAGCTTATAGAAACACACGTGATTGAGTGACATAGGCATTAGTTCACTTCCATGCTGTGTGCAACACCATCATCTCTCATTTCTTGAATTTTCTATCTCTTCTTTCTTTATCTATTCAGTGAATGCTGCAACATCCACAAAACCAGTTTATTACAGTACATTGTTTTTATACAACNATCTAATTTAAATAATTATGTGCCAAATATAATAAATAAAGGATATAATGTAATATTTTTGTTATTTTTCTTTTATTGTTGACATAATTTTAACTTCTTCATTAGCTACCCCATTCCACCCCAGGTTCCCCTATTTGCAAAAACAGGGAGTGCCTATGGGCTCACCTCTTTCATCTGTTTTAGCTTTGTTAGTTACAAGAGCCACTGAATTTAAAACATTTCATGCCCAACTTTGTATACATTACCCCCTTCTATAACTGGAAAGTGTTTTATTACCTCCAATAAACAATGATCACTTTTTTGGTTGGAAGTCAGATAAATTACAATGTTGTTTTATTTTACTCACAAAAATGTTTTCCTCCAGATAAACCAATTAGTTTTGTCCAATCAGAACACCTTAACTTTATTTTTATGTTTTTTGCAATATAGTTGTGTTTCAAAAATCAATACTGCTTGAAATATTACAGAAAGCTGAAAAGTTTGTGGCTGATTGTTTAATTAGGAATGTTTTCTATATCAGAAACAAAATGATTGAAAAAATAACAGGTGGACCATAAAAAATTTGATAATTATAATTTGCTCATAAATTGTCTTAGTTTACTTGCTACTAATGTCAAAGAATTTTCGGAAAAATTTTGTGTGCAAAATATTCTGAGGAAATTTTTGGTCATTAAAATATTTTGCATTCCTAATAAAACCTACACCAAAGTTTGAGTTTTTGAATTTGTTATAACCAGATCACAAGATTTTCAAACGTTATTTGTAATACAAAATTGCATATTTTGCAATTTGCAATACAAAATTGTACATTTAGTAATTAAAATATTGAAGAGTATTCTATTTAATATTTCTGGAGAAGATTCATTCATAAAAATTATGAATACAGTAGAACCTCGATTATCCGGACCTCTATTATCCGGATTTTCGATTATCCAGATTTTTCAAAATAAACAAAAATTTTACGAATTTGCTGATTTGCACTTGGCAAATTATGATACTGTTTATGTACATGATGGAATGCATAACTTTTTTGGTTTCTACAACGTCTCACTCAGCACAGTGGCCGTAAACTCTCAAATATATTTTGCGTCGTAATAAAAATATAACTTGACATACGTATTTATAAATAATTTATATTCAAATTACATCATTTCTATGACCAAGGGCGGCATAAGGCATGGGCGACGTGGGCTACCACCTATGCCTGGCGGTCTGAAGGGCCTCGCGTTTCGAAGGTTTATGCATTACTTAAAAGCCGCGAATGCGACGAAAAACTTTTATTCGTCATAAAACGATAAATAGTTTATCAAATTTTTATTCATAAAAATGCAGTTTCAACTGCTTTTTATTTTATAAAATCCATCTTCTTGCGCCA
>NW_019384499.1:328957-331710 GCF_000671375.1 Centruroides sculpturatus | reverse complement strand
ATATATATTTTTATATTAAAAATATAAAAATATATATTAATATATACATATTAAAAAGTTATAAAAATATATATGTTACCGTGAAAGACCGAAATTAGAGACTGTTGATATTCTCCGGTGAATGTCGACACATACAAAATACGCCGGTGAAAGACCGAATATTTGGTTAAAGTATTATACATTCGAACAATCGCCGGTGTATGTCGACAAGCACAGACAAGCCTTGGTGGAGGTCGAAACGACACCCAAGAAGCCGTTGTTGACAGAAAGGCAACGGTCTGTCGCCAAATTCTTTGCTGTTTCCTTCTGTTCAAATTGGTGATACCATACGAATACGAGTCCCTCGTGTCGACCGTGGCCGTATGGATGCCCGAAATGTGTTGGCGGTTGTTGTTGGAATAGAAGGCTCCGACTTTTATAAATTAGCAAGCAAAATTAGTACCCTCAAGCAGCTTTATACTCGTAATCAGTTCGTAACTTGTAAAGAAAAGGTACTTTTCATAGATGAGGTTTCTTCTCGAGAAATATCGCTGAGAGAAGCGGCTGCAGCTAATTCAAATAGTGCAGGGCAAGGCTATACATGCTGTCATTGCAAAAGGATGTGTTCCACGAATACAGTTGTAAAACAACAAACTCTTGTACAATTCAAAGTGCCATAACAGTTTAAGTTGTTGCAATAAATAATATTGTATGGTTAATGTTATCTATGGTTCCAAAATGGCCACGCTTCAGGTAAATTTGTTTTGTTTCCATTAGATTAACTACATTTTTAGTAGACGTTTCCTTTTTTTATTTATTTTGTTGAAGAACTACCGTGAATCAATAAGTAGTGACATTTGGCACTCGGCGGCCTGCCGGCGGCTCCCCTCCGGGAGGAGTCCGTCTGGACCACGAACAGTCGGAAGCGCATCCATTTTGGAACCATACGTAATATTAACCGATTGGATAATGTTAATCACATAATTTATGTGTAAGTTTATTATTGTATTATTTTTTTCTGATTAAGAATGCACTGTTCGTTTTAGGTTCAACAGTTTATTTACATGTGCTGTTACTTAAGCTTTCTCCTATTTTGACAAATTAAAAAGTTGCATTTTTGTCTTAACGTAATAAAAATATTTTTATTCAACATTCACCATCAGCGCATGCCAAATGTCGACATTTGCCGGTATAAGTGAGAAATAATGGTATTTAGCAAATATTTCGTACATACACAAAACGACTGTGTGAATGCTGACATTCACCGGAGAATCTCGACATTCACCAGATATCGGTCATTCACAGTAACATATATATATATATTTTTATAACTTTTTAATATGATTAATGAATTAAAGAATGTACAGAATTTTTATGATCTATTAACAACAAATCTCTGAATAGTGAGAAGTTTGTCTGCTATTTAGAGGTACTGTACATGCCGGCAGCCATATTGTATTTTAACCCTGTCTTATAAAGCACGGAATTCGATGGATTACAAAGACATCAAATTTGCATAAGGAATGTGAAAATATCAAAAAGTATACATAATATATAGGCCTATAATTAATTTTATATATATATACANAAATAAAAATTTTACTTTTAAAACAGTTTGTTTATAACATATAAAAATATTTTAAAGAGAAAGAAATTCATATTTATTATACATTCATAACATATTCAGAGTCAAAAACAGGATGTCTACATTAAAAGATATACCTTATTAGAGTTATATTACTTCAATTCTCAGATTATATTATATTACTTCATAATCTATCCAAATTTCCTTAAAATGTTAAAATTTTATAGTAAACATTGAAACGATATTCTCATAGTCAGATATATGATAAACTTAGATTCAATACACAAACATTACACACATACACACACAAATCATGCTTTACCAACTAAGTTTGCACAAGTTAATAATTTAAAAATAAAATCTCACAAAATTAAAATTTTTCAGACTATAACACATCAATTTTCAAGGTATCTCTCCTTCCAAACTACTCTTAGAGAACAAAGTATTTCCAATATTAAAAAATTAAACCTTTATTTCAAATATCTAAAACTAAACTTTGAGTTCAAAGTAAATGATTTTTTTATTCTCAGACACATACTGCCATATTAAAAAGGTCTAATACCTTTTTTAAATTAAGAAGAAAAATTATCTCTTAAAATTTCTAGGAAAAGCAATAAACTACATTTTTTGTTTAAAATCCTTTTCCAAGCAGCAGCTAGGTTCTTAGAATCTTTATTATTGATCACTTCACTCTTAATGCTTTTTTTATAGTTTCATGCTTCTTTCACATATTCAATCAAGGCCAGCATTTACTTGCAAATTTCCTAGGAACTGAAATGCTTCAGTTCAAAGCAAAGAAGATTGCAGAAACTTGAAATCACTCAATAAATTTAAAGCAAGTTATGGTTAGGCAAGATTTAAGGTTCACACAATCTTGCAGAATGATGAATGACATCAACAATGACTTTCAGCAGCATTTGAGAAAAATATTATTGAAGTGGCAGAGACATGACATCACTAAGAATAAAGCGCAATTACTTATACACAGTGGTGATATTCGAAATATTTAATAAAGGGTTTGCTAACAGAAAATTTTTCCTTAACAATTTTTTTCGCTCAAATGGTGCATTAGCAACATTAGCGCAAAAACTGACCTTAAGATACCCATATAAATAAAAAAGATGTGTTCGCAAAATTAAGTCAGTTAAAATTTAACATTGTTTATGCCAGAACTATATTTTTTTGATAA
>NW_019384499.1:321501-324436 GCF_000671375.1 Centruroides sculpturatus | reverse complement strand
TTTATTATTGTATTATTTTCTTTAATGATTAAGAATGTACTGTTCGTTTTAGGTTCAACAGTTTATTTACATGTGCTGTTACTTAAGCTTTCTCCTATTTTGACAAATTAAAAAGTTGCATTTTTGTCTTAACGTAATAAAAATATTTTTATTCAACATTCACCATCAGCGCATGCCAAATGTCGACATTTGCCGGTATAAGTGAGAAATAATGGTATTTAGCAAATATTTCGTACATACACAAAACGACTGTGTGAATGCTGACATTCACCGGAGAATCTCGACATTCACCAGATATCGGTCATTCACAGTAACATATATATATATATTTTTATAACTTTTTAATATGATTAATGAATTAAAGAATGTACAGAATTTTTATGATCTATTAACAACAAATCTCTGAATAGTGAGAAGTTTGTCTGCTATTTAGAGGTACTGTACATGCCGGCAGCCATATTGTATTTTAACCCTGTCTTATAAAGCACGGAATTCGATGGATTACAAAGACATCAAATTTGCATAAGGAATGTGAAAATATCAAAAAGTATACATAATATATAGGCCTATAATTAATTTTATATATATATACAGTAGACCCCCTATAAAACAGGTTCATATAGTTTGGATTCCTATATGATGGCGAAAAAATTGCGTATTTGTATAAAAACACTAAAAGAGACTCATATAATTCAATAAAACGTCATCGTCGACTCATATCGCGACAGGATTGGTTGAATCTAGACCAATAGAGGATATTGCACAAACCGTTGAGTTTAAATGAGCAGTGGACCTACTAAAAACCATTTATTATTTAACAGCCATAAAAATTATATTTATATTAATGATGTCTCCAAAGTTCAGCAAAGTTTTCACAGAAAAATAATTTATCAGGAAGCATGCAAGCACCATTTGATGCACCGCTCCATGACGAAATCAAGCTTAAGCAATGACGTCGTCGAACAGTGCACACTCGGTAAGTAATCCTACAATTTTTTGTTCATAGCATAGTTTATATGGATTATTCCCAAAAAATTATATGTATTTTGGAAATGTTGAATTGAATTAGTCTAGAATCGGTTAATTTTATGGAAGAAAACCTTTCAAACAGTCATAGTCCGTAAACTGCATACGTGTCGGGCTGTGATTGGCTCATGTATTTAAGGACTCGTAGAAAATGGATTTCATAAAAACCGAAACGTATCTACCGTGTTATGGTGGGTATAACATATAGAGTATGTTATTCAGCAGTAAAAATCACATTTTAATTGAATTCTAAGTAGCAAACAGATTATATAGGCTACTTTAATTAAATGGAACATAAAAATTACAACAAAATGTAAATTTTGATTAATTATTAATTCATCAAAAACTACCTCAGCAGAAAAAGAAAAATGAAACTGTTATTACAAACAGAAGGGTGGATGAAGGTTGGTTTTGGCAATGAGAGTTCGAATGCTGAGTTAGGAAGGCAATTTAATTAATTAATTAATTAAGGGGTAAGAAATGTATTTGGTATTCCTGCATTTATAATGTGATTCATGATCTAAGCAACAAATAAAAATCGATATAGTGATTTGTCTAGTTTGCAGTTATCGAGTAGGTGTAATTTTTCGAACATTTTTGCTTTTTTCAATAATTGATTTATTAAAAATTACTTTAGCCACCATAAAGCTGTTAAGATCATAAAATCGACATTAAATCAAGATGTCACAAATGCAAGAAAACCAAATATCTTCCCATACTTTAAAGTAGTCAGCAAATCACCTTCACTTTCACCAAATAAACACTGGTAGCTTCAAAACTATTTCTTTTTCATTACTAATATGCTACAGTTCTTGTCAAATGATTGAATAACTTCGGAAAGGTTTATGGTTTCTTGGTACATAAGCTTAGTTCCAACAATAAGCCAGAAGTTTAACTCTTTAAGCATGATAGCAGCCAAAATCAGCCTTATCTGTTAAAAATGAAATCGGTGGATTGAAAAGTTGTTAGACTAGTTTTGCTATATAAGTTCCTTTCGTAGGCTGTGGGGTAAAAACAATTTAGTCATTAGCTACAGAAATGGAATGAGTGGGTGAGTTTGTTAACCAGATTAGTCTTCTCAAACAGATAATGAATATTGTTCAGTTTTTCAACCTGCCCTCTTCCCCTATTCCTATTTCAAACCAGTTTTTATTCGTCATGTACAGTCAAATTTTGTGCTCTGAAAGAGTATTTGAACTGATTCTTTGTTTTAGTTTTCAAATATCTAATACATAATTAATTCTTTTGAAATATTGAAGATGGACTTTGTGTTTTCGTAATGTCATCCATTATTTAGTGTGTATGATATTTAGAGGTAAATATAATAATCTCCTATTTGAAGGATCTGATGATTTTAAAAATGTCCATTAAGTACAGATGCTCACTATATATATATAATTATTATTATTATTATATAATATATATAAATATAGATATATCTGATAGCATGAAGACTACACCACATCACCTATAAGACTGGAAGATAAGTTATGAATAGATAAAGTTAAATATAGTAATCTTAATCTAAAATTTCTAGTACAGTAGAGCCTCGAAAACTCGGCCTAATATGGACCGAAGGATGGCCGAGTTTATGAAAATGCCAGGTTATCGGGAATGGGGTTAAAAAAAATAAGTACGAGTGTTTCCTCAGAAAATACTGTTCTGTACTTGTATGTATTGTTTACTTGAGAATACAACAGAGAATAAACTGCCCAAATACCCTTAAACAAAGGAAAAGTACATCCTTTATGAAAGCATAGAGCCTTTACTACATGAAAATGAAAATTAATAAATACGCTGTGTACACTAATTCACCTAATAAGACAGACCTCAGAAAAATACTTTATGAGAGCTTTTATACTTTTATAAAGCTGTCTATAATGAAAATTAATTAACTAAGGATTTTTTT
>NW_019384499.1:317550-319812 GCF_000671375.1 Centruroides sculpturatus | reverse complement strand
TCGGCCTAATGTGGACCGAAGGGTGGCCGAGTTTGTGAAAATGCCGGGTTATCGGGAATGGGGTTAAAAAAAATAAGTACGAGTGTTTCCTCAGAAAATACTGTTCTGTACTTGTATGTATTGTTTACTTGAGAATACAACAGAGAATAAACTGCCCAAATACCCTTAAACAAAGGAAAAGTACGTCCTTTATGAAAGCATAGAGCCTTTACTACATGAAAATGAAAATTAATAAATACGCTGTGTACAGTAATTTACCTGATAAGACAGACCTCAGAAAAATACTTTATGAGAGCTTTTATACTTTCATAAAGCTGTCTATAATGAAAATTAATTAACTAAGAATTTTTTTGCTTTGCCAGGGCGTGGCCGAGTTATCCGGAGTGCCGGGTTATCGAGTGCCGAGTTTTCGAGGCTCTACTGTATTTCAAAAATTTAATGTCGATTCTATGGCAAACACATAATATTGTTGTGAGATCCGACCTCAGAGTAAGGCCAAAATTGTTCATTTTCCCACTAAAATTTCGACGTACTTGAAATAAATTTGTTTCCTCCTCGTTAAAATAACATTGTCAGGGAAAAAAAAAATCAAATATCGATAGAAACTTATAACTTTCATCGTTAATATAAACATTCAGCCCTCAAACAATGACATTCCTATGCTGCAAGACAAAAAGTTTATAGTTAAAGTCCGAATTCATCATTTTGTTTTGGTCCCGGGAACAACTTTAACCTCCACACCTGCAGGACCAACTCTACCTCTCACAAAGGGGGATCACCTGACTAATTTCCCCAGCCCGAAACTATAAAAGCGACTTCTTTCCCCCTCCTTGGGGGAGTCTCTCATCTACGGCTGGGAAGAAAGGATTAAGTCGCGGAAAATTTTAACTTTGTGCATCAATCACCGAAAAGAAAGGACAAAAATTTTCCCACCTACACAGAAGTAAACTAGAGGTATGGAGCAGTTAATGTAAACTCTCTCTCCACGAGTTAGGAGCTAGCGAACTAAATTCATTTCTCCAAATGTTAGATTTTGTAATCGTTAATTTCTTCGTTAATCTAATAAATCGTTGTTTCCATTGTTAAATGGTGTCATTTACTCGCATATCGCCGATGCCTCGTCGACGACCCCTCTCACCTCCTCCACTCGACCTGACAAAAAGAATCCCGACCCTTCAGGACCGCGTTCAAAATTTAGCCATCTTGACAAGTGAGCAGGTTTAACGACCTGTAGCCAAAAACGGAGAGTCAATGGTTCCCGACCTCCCTGGCAGTTCACATTGTACTGTTAAAGTACTTCAATTCAAATGTAAAAGTATTTCAACAAAACATTGGAAAAGAACAAATTTTTATATTTTTCATAATTTAATTAATTCTATAAAAATATAATTTGATTAGCAATATGAAATAAATTTACTATCAACAATATAGAGTAAGTTAAAACAAAAATTTCATTACATTGAATAATTAATATCTAAGATTATTTTTAACTATTACTAAATATTTAGAACCATCATTAAAAATTCATAAATTAATTATTTTCAACTGCATTTAAACAAAAACCTGTTTAGAGCTTTGCACATACACAGCATTGAGATAAAATAACAATCAACATATCTTGATTATCTTTGTTGTTAATTACTACACATTAGCATAAATATTTATTGAGATGCAATATTTATACACATATGAACAGTAAATTAATCTTAAATCAAACATGATATATCAGAAACATATGGTATATTCAGTGCACTTTGCTAATCTGAACCAATCTTGTTTTTTATTAAACATTCCAGCCAAAAAAAAAAACAAAATTATATTCATTATATTTATAAAAATAATCTATGTAAAATTACGGTAACCTAAAATTACATATTTTTTAAATATCTGCATTTGTCTCTAATACTAATAGTATTAGAGAATTAATATTAATTAACAGCGCTGTCCAACTTATCATAGCCCGTGGGCCATATTTTTTTCACCAAACATTTCGGGGGGCCAAGAAGGTTGCTGCTGTATTCAGCCAGGTTAAGTGAAGTTACGCAAACTAAATAGTACCTACTTTAAATTCAAATTAGATTTAAATTTTCACATAGTAAAATAATTTTAATATTAATAATAATAATTTAGTAACATAAATTTATTCATAGTAAAATGTACTCGGGGGCCGTAAAAATTATTTGGCGGGCCGTATACGGCCCGCGGGCCGCCAGTTGGACAGCCCTGTTATACAGTATTGTTCTTTATAGTAAAATCACATTT
>NW_019384499.1:311522-316252 GCF_000671375.1 Centruroides sculpturatus | reverse complement strand
ATATTATTATTATTATTATTTACAGAGTATTATTTTCTTTATGTATTATTAGGCTATCAGAACAGATATTATAAACACCATTCAATAATTAGTTTAAATTATTAGGCTATATTGCAGTCTGCTAATGTTAAATAAAATAATAATAAATTTAAAATACCACTATAAAGTTTTCACTTTATTTATAATCTCTAAAACTTTTTGAAACAATTTAAAAAATACTACTCAGATTTAAAATTTTTTTTTTGTTAAACTAATGTATTACAGTAGAGCGTCGTTTATCCGAAAGTCGGTTATCCGAAAGAATTCCTGTTGGCAAATTTAAATTTTCGCTAGTGTTGTGGTGCTGCAATCTTTGGCTATGTCTTGGGCTACTCAAATATTTTACGTTTTTGATACTAAATTAAATTCTGAAGTATAATTTTTTTATTGTTCTTATATTTTTCAATATATTTATTTTGTTTGTACAAACTAAAGAAATAATTTTTAGTGATACAATAACCACGATTATTATTTTAAAAAGTTTATGTTAAGCTTAACATCGACGAAAATTCAACGCAATGTGACACACAATGGAGAAAAATTTCAACACAGGATAGGTTAATATATTTTTTTGTGCGTAATCGGTTATCCAAAAAATAAGTTATCCGAACAACCCCAGTCCCCAATTGATTCAATAAATGACGCTCTACTATCCTTAATAATGATGATATATTTCTAATATAAAAATTTAGTATACTGTACTTATAATAGAAGTTTTCTCTTTAAAATATGACATTTGGCAATAAAAGTGAATCCTTTTTAACCATGTAGTCCAAAATAATAAAACAATTTTTTGTAAAATCAGAAATTATCGATGTCAACTTAATACTTATACACATACAGTATTTAATAACAATAATAATTAATATTTATTCTAATAATATGAATTATTCAAATTTATATTAACTCACATTACTTAAAAAAAGTGCAGTGAAGCATCAAAACTCTGAATTTGAAAAATGATTATTAACTAATTTGCATGTATAGTTGAAAATATGGACAGGGGTTTGGTCCCAATTAGCCCAAATTTTTAACACTTCACCATATTAAATTATTTAACAGTACAAAATCACTAAGAGAAATTTATCTAAAGAAGTTTTAATTTTTCAGAAAACATTAGATAAATTTCATTTCAGAAAAAATATTTTCCCCATATATTAAAATAATCATTTTATTCAGATATAGTTGTAAGTTTCTTTTTAATGACTTAAATAATTATTTAAAACTTCAATCGGTGGAGTTATACAAGGTATCTATAATCTGTATTTGTTGTAGGTTTCTGTATTTATGTAATAGTAAGTAAAGTGGGTCTAGTGAAAATTGAAATGCATCCAATGAATAAAATTAGTCTTTTTTGATGCAATCTCAGTTTTATAATGTTCCAATAGCTCAACAAGCCTCGTATATCTCCACCAATTGATAGTTTGAGATAATTACTTAAAAATCCAAATAAAATGATTTATGTTAATGTTTATACTTCCATTTCTGTGCAAAACAGTAAAATAAGAACTCTAAATTAGGGGTTTCCTACCCACCCCCGTACAAGCAAAAAAGTCAAAGGAACCATATCCGTATATGTGATCCTTTGCGAGATATTTGCTTCCAAAGGCCAGTTTTTGCCATTACCAGTATACCGTCTATTCTCTACATTCTACATCAGTCAAAGCTCACTATTGCAAGCCTTGACCAACACTCCACACATAGTCATCTTGCTATCGCTCACATCTCAGCATTGCATGGGGGAGGCCCCAAACTCCCCTAAAAGTATATAACATCAAGTACTTCACGAGCAGCCAAGCGAGTCACTCAAATTCGGCACAGTGGCACACGGACTACATAGCTAAATGAGAGTCTTAACTAAGCGACACAACTCCAGATGACATGCAACCCAGAAGTAGGCTGATTTTGGGAGGCCACATCTGGCAGAGAGTCACACGCAGAGGTACAGTTCCTTCGACTTTATTTTGCTCCTACAAGTACGGGTTCCAACCATCTCATTCAGAGTTGCAATCACACCGCACACTCCAGCAAAACGAATTTTTTTTTCAAAAATTTTTTCTTTTAATTCAATTTCAAATACTTCTGCATCATTCTAATTAATACAAATATACAAACACTTATATTATAAATGAGTTTATAAAAATAAAACATTATTTACAGCAATAATCAGTAAGTTACTTTTAGGTAATTTGTACATATATAAACATACAGGTATTGACCTAAAAGTGACTTCTATCCAGTAAGTCTATGGGTCATATTCTTAACAGTTATACGTTAACGTAAAACCGATAATTCAACCAACCTTTCGCATATACGTTCGATTCGGGATCAGAAATCAGTACGGTTTGCCTTCGATAATGTAAATGACGTGACAGAAAGCTCAAACGATCGTAATAAACGTTAAACTTTCGGTTTTCGTTCGGAACAAAAAACACCCCCCGCTAAGCCTAATGGCGTTTGTAGATATACGAACGTCACTCTCTTTATTTCGTTATCATTAGATAATTAATGATTCAAAACCGAAAATGGATCTACGCGTGACGTGTTTACGTACGCTTAACGTCACAAATTAAGAAGTAAAAGTAAAAAATTACATACCAATTTATCAGAATTCAACGTCCGCCATTAACACAGATCATAGAAGTTCGTGCGTGTAACGATGTTAAACAATAAAATTGCTTTTCGTTAGTTTTTCAATTTTTAAGGCATTGCTATCGAGTTATAATAGCTTAGAGATGATTTATATAATTAATATATTATCAAAATATTTCTTTTTAGACGAAATTAATTAAAATAGATGTCGCCGCAATGATTTACAGTTGTGACATTCATCCTCTTTTGTAATCTAAATCTGTATTTTAGATGTGAAAATTAACTTTTTGTAACATTGTAGGCCGTTATATAAATTAAATATGCTATTTGATTATTTTCTCATTTGGTTATCTGACGCAAAGGCTTCATCAGTGAAGAATGTCTTATCGAAATTACTGTTATTAACATTCGATAAGATGCCAAAAATTAATAATAATAATAAATAGAAAAATGCCTGGGGATTTATCCACCTAGACCAGATTCGAACCCACATACCCCAGAGCGGTAGGCTACCATTTTGACCGCTCGGCCGTCCAGCCTCGGTAAAAAATTTCCTATTTCTTCAAATTTAGATTTTCCGTGCTGTTTTAAACAAAACTATGATTTAATTTAATTTTTAAAAAAATTACAAGATTTAAAAGGAACCGAGAATTTTAATTGAAATTTATAATTTGTTATATTTTAAATTCTATTGTAGTAAGCTACGTGTTACATCTTATAAAATATTAAGACTCGCTCATAATAAAAAAATAGAAATTACAGTATATAAACGAAGCTTTTTACAGGTATATCTATTCTGAGATCTTTACGATTCCTTCCTTCATATTATCATTTATTTATTTGGTTCTTTCTTATATTTCTTATTTAATCTGTTATACATGAAAATTGATACAGGAAACGTTTTCAACTTGCGAAAAATGTTTCTGTCAAACCTAAGTGACATGATACTGATTGCTGTAACAATAAGATTTGAAAAATGCCGAAAACTGTAGAACTATTAGGCCAGGAACATGCATGCGTAAAATTCGGCGTAAAATCTAGTATAAAACAGAAAGCGTAAAAATTTTGCTGAAACATAACTGAAAAAAGAGTAGAGCATGTCTCTACTTTTTACGCGCGTAAAATTTTTACGCCAAAATTCCTCCAATGAAGAGAAGTCTTTTTGTGACGTCAAAGTAGACACGTGGTTTTTTTCTAACAATGGCGGCAACGAGGGTTAAGAACCATTGATATAGGAGAAACTAAACGTAAACTGAGTATACGAGTAACAACCAGAAAAGAAAAATGGAACAACTCTGAATAAGTCGGCTAGCATATATGTACGATTTTTATTTGTAATCTTGGCGGGATGACTTCTTTTGTGTTTTTGCGTTCGTTTGATGCTCAGTAGGCTATTCAATAATTGATTTGATCTCATGCAATTATCCCGTTTGTTGATTCCATGTTTATTGTTAAGGATTTTACTTAATGATACGCATCTTATTAAGACAAGAATTTTATTTCTAGAGAGGAAACTGATTCGGTAGCGATATCAGCCAATTAATTCTCTTCTTTTAGTGCCAAAACAATTACTGATAAAGTTTTATCACATTTCACATTTCCAAATTTTATGTTAAAAATTTTTTGAAGTCTTACAAGGACAGATGGCAAAGAGAATTTGTTGAGACCAGTTTTTAAAAAGTACTTAAGAATCGGAGTGTATTAAGCCTGGACTCCACATTACCTGAAAACAGAAACTCAGAAACAGAACTGAAACATATAGAGTTTTCGTTTTAACTTGACTTCACTAGAAATGCGCCATCTATTGATCAGTTCTGTAATTGTCGTAGAGTCACGGACGACGCTACGGATTTTGCCATGATTTCTCTGCATTTATTAACAATTTCATTGTTAATGATCTTTGAATTATTTACATTTTCTGTCGTACAGACATGTGTGTTTTCTAACTTCTTCGATGAAGAATTCCAAATCTATTTGATTCCTCACCGTTTTCGCTACACTTTTCGCCATTACGACAATCAAACTACACGTGACTAATGCACGTGACTACGCGTCACAAATCCTTGCGTTTTTATTGGTTTCAGTACGACAGAAGCGCG
>NW_019384499.1:283895-310499 GCF_000671375.1 Centruroides sculpturatus | reverse complement strand
TCTCTTAATGAATATTTTACTCGTTATTAGCGTTCAAAATTTAAAAAAAAATTAATAAAACTCGTCTCTACCCTCAAAGTAAGCTTGTTTGTCATTTTATAATAGTACGGTAAAACCAGTTAAGATGTTCTCGCCTAAGATGTTAGAATGTATATGGAGACAAGATTTAGTTCAACTACTTTGACTTAAATAACTAACTCGTATTAAACCATCTGACTCTGATTCTGACCACTCTGACCACAGAAATTATTAGGCTTCAAACAGGGTGAACAAAATCATGCCCCCCACACACAGTCTAACATCCACACATATAGAAAAAACCTCGAATCTTTTGCATATTTCGAAATTTCAAGGTGTCCCGAATCCAAAAATGTAAAAATTTGGGAGGGGTCATTTTGACCGAGCGCTACACTTTTCCTCTGTTATATATAACAGCCGGAAAAGTAAAAATGATCGAATACATATTTATATATTACTTAGAGAAGTCTTTTAGCTTTGGAATAAAAAGTTTCTACGATCTATCTTTATTAGAACTCTATTTATTGAATATTTTATTCTGAGGTCACGTGATGACATCAGAATTTCCGGGTTTCTTTCGGTAACAAGTCCGCCCCTGGTCGGAATCGGAGTTGGAGTCGGTAGATTTTTACGCGACTCCACACCCCTGGTAAATGTATATGCACATAACTAAATCATTAATATCTTCTCAGGTATTATATGAACATTAAATCACAGTAATAGTCCAATCCTTGAAAATAACAATTGAAAATCGATTTGAATAACTGAATCTTGTAAGCCTACATAATAAGCTAAGTAGTGTATATTATGATAGTTTCAGACAATAACGAATTCAGTAATTTTTGGAGAAGGGCGCAGAAAGGAAACAATATGACTTACAAAATTTTTTACTACCAGAGTCGAAAAAATTCCTCAGAAGTAAATTCAGCTGCGCCCTGTACACCCATCAAATCTTCTAGTCATAGATATTAATCTTTATTAGTGTAGGTAATTTATTTATTTATTTATTCAAATTTTATTTAGTAATATAAAAGCATTTTGTTTTGTTGTTCTTTATGTTACAGCATATAGTATAAACTTATTAATTTGTAAAAATATTAGCAACTCTTCTTGAATTTCATGAAATCTCTACTCTTCTCAATTCTTTAATCTCTACTTTCTTATAAGAGGTATTCCATCGTGTTTAACGAGGAAATTTCTAGTGTTTAATATTTGAAATGTGATCCGTTTTGGATGGGTTGTGACGGCCCCGAATGTGATCGAAGATGCTAACCTTAACGCCCGAAAGATTTTATATGACTTGATTAAATAAATAAATATTGTAAAAATGCGAGAATAATTGCTTTCATGTAATCCCAAAACAGTTGGTGAAACCAGGTTGAAAAAGTAAAGCTCAGCATAAACATCTAACCTGTAAATAAATGAAACTTTCGAAATACTGTAGCCAGATTTGGCAGTAAGACTCAACATGTCAATAAAGTACACATTACAGACTACAACTACAAGAAATTTTGAATAAAACAATGTCACTGTGATAATAAATTGGAAAAATAAACATCGGCACAGAAAAATATTTCGAGCTCTACTTTGCGCCTTAAAATCGTTGCACGTACAGTACAGTATATTAATTTGGCTGAACGTTAGAACATCTTTAAGCAGTATTAATGTAGGAACTTTGGGGTAATGGCTTCATGAATTAATAAGGGGAGATGAAATCAGGGAAGGGGCGGGTGTCCAGGTTTCCTGATAGTTATGTATGTTTTCGTAAATGTCAAGGAGGATGCATCCCGGGAAGACTTTTATGTAAAGCTGACCCTATTTTGGTGTTACTAACATGAAGAAAATCCAGAAAACTCCACGTGGCCAGTCCGTTGGCCATGCCCGAACCCACGACTAACTAACTACCAGTGTTTGGTAGTTTTGTCCATTCAGCTACTAGAGGGAACGTATTCAGCTACAATATGAAAAAATTGTAGATCTATAAATTCCCACTGTCGTCCGTCTGTCCGTTTGTCTTTCTTCAATCTCGAGAGTGGAATTAGATGGATGAAATACAAGCGAGTTAAGGAATCCTTAGGGACAGGAGGCCCTGATTAACTATATATGAATTTCCGATGCACACCAGAAGTTACGTTATTTTAATTCAAATATTTTTTCCTAAAAGCAGTTAATAGATGATTGGCACAACTCTATTGCTAAAGGAAAAGTATGATGTACAGGGGCAGGACACTACTAATTTAAGGTAGAAAGGATATACAGTATTTTAAATTATATAAATTAAAAATATGATTAAATCGGGACTACATATATGCATATGTTTGCAAGTTTCAACTAGATCAGAAATTGGGAATTGAGTGAAAATTGAGCTACGAAATTTTAATGTAAACAGACACGCTAGAATATCAAGTGTTTAGTTTTTTGAAAAGTGATTTCGTCAGTTTAGACAAGTGCCAAGTTATATTGGAAGAACTATACTACACTCAAATATTTGCGTTTCTGTGAATTCTATTCACGTTCTATTCCCATGGGAATTTTGTGACAAATTGGGTGCATCTTTACTTCGAAGGCACGTCTTTAAAAATAGCCCTCAGCCGTTCTCTAAAACCTAGTTCTATACGAAATACGCCTAACTGGCAACAAGGTCATATCAAATATCGATTTATTTCTACCGACTCTGGGTGCATCTAGAGCAAAAAATGTCGATGTTTCGTTGTCGCATCTATGCATCACACAATACTGCTTATTAATATGGATCAGTGTTTTTCACCTTTTTTTACTTCACGGCACATTTGAACTTATAATTTACATAAGAAAAGCAATTAACATTAAGTCTTATTTGCATTTAAAAGTGGCATGATAATTGCCTTTATAAACCCGCCCAATGTCTCGCTATTTGCAAGTTAAAATAATTTGAACTAAATATGGACAATTATAGATACATTTTTGATTTAAAGAAAATTTAATTTTAAATGAAATAACACGGTGTTATGCACACATAATTTTGCTTACGAATATATATTTTTTACTACATTATGTATACGTTTATTTATTATAACAATGAAAAACTTGTATAATTAATTTACGGATGTTATAATTTTGACATTTACTCTTACTATTCTTTGGGTTTTATCGAAAATAATTTATTTAATAAGTTTCAAAAAATTTCGCGGCACACCGGTTGAAAATCACTCGTAGATTGTTGATTCAAATGAGCTTCCACGTTTTAAAAATTTACTAATTTATCCAGTGAATTCGAATTGCATTATACTCAAGTTGTCATACAATTGTCAAAAACTATATTTTTTTCAGTTTTCGGTGTAATCTTCGTATTCTCAAACATCGATAGATGTTTTTCATTCTTCATTTTTTCTATTTATCTTCTTGTTTACAGAGTTTACAGACATTTAATTCTAATCAAAAACATTGATTAGAATTAAACGAGCAATTATTTATTACAACATCGTCACAATACCGGGCTGCAATTTTTAATCCTATTCTTAATTTATTTAATTTAAAATATACGCTCTCTATTTCAAATTAGTAGTTTCTTTCCCCTGTACATTACACTTTTCCTGATAACAACAAAGTCGTGCCAGTCATTTAGTTAATTATTTCATTCTGGGAAAAAGTTTTGAATTAAGATCATATGACTTCCTAGACCTGAAATTCGTATACAGTTAATCGGGGCCTTCTATCCCTAAGCTTTCCATATCTGGTCTTAACTTTCATCTATCTAACCGGATTTAAGCCCGGCTCTTTCACAATTATGGGATGATGATATAATTTGGCAATGTAATTTTAAAATATTTTATTTTATATACTGTATGTTTAAATGGGATTTGCAAACAATGAATTAACTTATTTATTAATCCATTTATAATACATAGGTAAACATTTTGAACGTAACTAGCAACGCATTTTGAAAATCAAGTTTAGTAGTTGTGTTATGTTTAATTATTAAATAATAATTTTAAAACATTTTTATGATTAATAATGCATTATTAACAATTAATATTTCAATAAGTTTTTATTAATATAAGTGAAATTTTTACAAAAAATTGGGTAATTGTTTTTACTATATATCAATTTTTTTATTACTTTATAATAAATAATTACTTTCAAATGTAATAAATGTGTATTGTTTAATTTAGAAAAATGTCTTCTTGGCAATCGCAAATACATAATATCTCGGATTTAATGCAACACGTAATGCAGACTAAGAAGTTGGCCGATGTTACTTTCAGAGTAGGCCAAGAGCCGAATCAGAAGATAATCACTGCTCATAAGTTCTTAATTGCAAGCAGAAGCGACGTTTTTGAGAAAATGTTTTATGAATCTTCTTGCCCTGCAACAGAAATCCCATTGCCTGACATTAAACCGGATATTTTCGAAATAATGCTCAAGTTAGCTTTTTATTTTAATAATGTTATAGTCTGTCTATGGAAAGAATCAACTTGGATATTAACCAATGAGAATCAGCCATTGATCGCTTAGTTGTGGCAAGTGACTTCCGGTTTCTTCCTCATTTGTTAAATATCTTACCGCCATTATAAACAGTATTTTGGAATCTTCACGTTCTGGTATTGGAATACAGGGAAGTTCGCTATTTCTTGATTCTTTCCATTGACAAACTATAATAACTTGAATTGTTTTCATGTATATGACATCTAACACTTTTGCCTTGACTGTTTTAGATATATTTACACCGAGAAACTAGTAGTGAACACCTTCGACGAAGCTATTCAAACTTGTCGTTTAGCTGCTAAGTATAACGTTGTCCAATTAGTGACATTATGCAAGACCAATATAGAAAAACAACTTTGCCAGAACAACGTGTGCTTGGCTTTAGACTTAGCTATTGCTCTTAACGATAAGGATTTCGTGCAGATTTGTGAAGATATAATTTCTAAGTACAGCCAAGAAGTGTTTGAATCTGAAACTTTCTTATCATCTCCGATAGATGTGGTCAAAAGTATCATGATGCAAACTGCATTGAATATACCCAACGAACTTTATTTGTTCGAAGTTGGTTTGAAATGGGCGAAGACAAACATAATTAGAAGTCAAAACAATTCATCTCCCGAAACTATGAGAACTTTAATGAATCCTTTACTTCCATGCATTAGATTTCTTAGTATGAAGCACGAAGACATTTTTAAAAGTCCCGCGACGAGTGGTGTATTGAATAGTGAAGAAATTATGAAAATCGGAATGACTATTTCTGGATCCGAAGCTGTATCATTACCTACTTGGTGCAACCACGAAAAGAACCCCAGAAAACGTCTCTCAGTAACAACGCCAGAGGCAATTAAGAAAATTATTAGAGCAGATGATATGTCTTCACCCATTTCGTCTTACAATATTATAGAGTTGCATCATAATTGCTTGGGTGATAGCGACAGAATTAGCTCTCTGGATATCAATGAAATATTTAGTATCGAGTGCATGATATCGTTCGATGCCGATGCGATCTTATTCGGTTTTAGTTTCTGCGTTAGATACAACAGCGTTTGCAATGCAGAATTATACATGGCACAAGGAAAGGATGTTTGCCGCCCTATAAAATGTTTGGGAAACGTCAACGAGAGCTTCAATTCAACCAAACAAATTTATAATCACAGAATGGTTATTGCCGATCCGATAAAAATGAAACGGAACGAATGGTATTACGCAAAAGTTTGCACAGAAGATCCAGTGGACATATGCATCCGTTCTGTTCCGGTCATAAATACAGTTAACACCCCCGACGTAACATTCAACATAAGATACATCAACATCAAAAACGATAGTCATTTTCATCAAGTATATTACAAATGATTTCATTCAATTCTTTACACGAAAAAAAATTTATCGTTCTGTATATAAATTTCACGACATAAAATAATTTTTAAAAATTTAATTTCAAAAATTTTTTTATAATATCTGTTACTAAATTGTGGTGTGTCGCCCCTATCGCTTACTTCCCATCTGCGCTCGCGCCTCTTGTACAATTGTATTTACCGGTCGTTGCGTCACACTTCGATTTCTGCATGTAGCGATCGAACAGCAAAGACAAACATGAAGTCCATATTTAAAGAAGTTTGCGATACTTACACGAAAAGATATCTAGTGGAAGATAATGTAAGTGACGAAAACGTTAATTTTGCAGTAATGTTTTGAAAGGCGTGATCCTATTCCCCATAAAATAGATTTTATAGACGATCTATACCGGTATTTACATAAATATCCTATATTTATGTACGAAGATTACCGTTTGACTTGTAAAGTGGGCGAGCATTTATTTACAAACAGTTTTTAAGCTATAGGATTAGATTGATTGATTGATATGTATAGAAATATAAAACGATTGTCGATTACTTTGCCTACGATGATCATTTGTCATGTTTAAAAGATTCCTGTCAATTATTTAAAGTTGAAAATTTCAAAATTGAAATTATGTATTTATAAAATTCCACTTTTTATTCACTTTTTAGAGTTGTAATACAGTGAAAGCTTAACAAATTGTGGAGAAAGTAATGAAAAAAAAAACATCTCATCTGCTATGAATGTATGTGTTTATAATGTAACTCCTGTTATTAGATTTCCTCTTGTATCTTATCGTTAAGTGGTTTGTTATATTGAGTAAAGTGATATCTATTCCACTTTTGTTGACTGTATCGGCAGTTTTCGAGCTTTTTTAGTTTGTGTCGCACTATGCAAAATGGGTAAAATTTCTCTGGTGCTTGTCGTGTATGAACAATTCTTTAAATTGGTGTTTTTCGATCTTTTCTTTGTCACGGACGGGTATGGACTGAGTAATTATGTGTGACTATGAATTATACTTGTTAATTCTAAAGCTGGAACAATTATTTAGTATTTAGACTATGAATTATGTTTATTTATTAAGCTTATATATGCTTTTCTAGTAGAGTTACTGTTCATAACAAAGTATGTACAATAACTGTAGATTTACCATTTAAATGTCACTTGTAATCGACTCTTCCAGCTTTGTTATGGTCAAATATTTTTCCATGAACTGGTGAGATTTTTTTTTTGGACTGGTGTTGAAAAACACTGGTTTAAATTATGTACAGCTGTGCATTACAGCAAAAAAAAACACTTTTAAAAATCCAGCAATGAAATTTACTAAATAATAACATTTTCGATCAGTTTAACTGATCATCTTCAGTTAAGATAAAATTTCATTGCTGGATTTTTAAAGGTGTGTTTTTTTTTGTTGTAATCTATATATCCAGTTGATACAAAATATATGGATATAGCTGTGTATCATAACTGTTACCCTATAGGTCTAGCATAGCTATTAGTTGATCATGAATGTAATAATTCTTGGTACAAATTTCTTTTCACTTTTAAAATATACTTTCATAATATTTGTGACACATTTAGCTTTCTTGCAATGTACTAGTATGCCTTGGTGCATGTTTGAGAACCACTGGTCTATATACGAATGTTATCTGAATAAGATAAATCTTAAAAAGCACCAAATAGAAAATTTAAACAGTTAAAAATTAACATTTGATTAAAACTTTTAAGAATTAGTATTTAATAAACTTATTAATTGTAAAATTTAATTTAACTTTAATTTGTAAAGATTTAAAAGGATTAATTTTTTAAAATCCAGCTCTTAGTTTTTTTTTTCTGAATTACCGTAATGCTACAAAGAAAATTAAAACATTTTTTTGATAATAGTAAGTTTTATTATTTTTTAAGATTATAGTTATTAATTTTAGAAATACCAAGTTTTGCTTTTAAAAGTTTCAAACTAAATGATCAAAGTTAGGAAGTTCTGGGATGTTTTTGATCATTTATTTAATATTTTATAAGTGCAATTTATATAATTTCTAATATAAAAAAGGAACTACTTCCAAGTTGACTAATGTATTTTGGGAAAGCTTTGCTTACTGTTTATTTATTTAAGAACATGAATGAAACTAAGGAAATTGTATTAACTTGCTCAGTTTCAGTGTGTACTTTTTGTACATGTACTAAACAAACTATATTGGTTAAGTACAATTTAAGTTTTTGGAGTGACCTTTTAAATTGTTCTCTGCCATAAAAAAATTACAGTTTTATGGATTTTTAAAAGATAATCCACTTATTTTTTTCTTTTAAAGAGGAAAATTGCCAAAAAACTATTCTGGTTCAAATTTTATTTACTAATATAAAAGCATTTTGNAATTATCATTCTCTCTCTAATATATAAATATTAAAAAAACAAAAAAATCAATGATTATATTTAGGTTAATTAAAATAAACAGGATATTGATAAATAAAAATTTTAAATGCAGAAGTTTATAAATTTCTTTGTAAAGCATTTAAATTGAATGACATTTGATAAAACTGTAACTGAATATTTTAAAGTCATTTAAAATAACTAAAATTTTCAAAAATGTTTCAATAATTTAGATTTTTACATTCTTAGTAATTATAAATATTTAATTTTTGTATTATAAAATAGTAAATGTAGTCATAAAAAACTTTTTTAATAAAAAAATTGTCTTTAAATAGATCCTTTAAAGAAAAATGTCTTAACATAAAAGAAACTTTTAAATTTTTGTTTTTAAATCATTTTCACGTACAAATATTATATCTAATCATGATTTAAATTTTTCTACATTAGTTAACTTAGATATTTTAATGATTAACATGCAAAAGCTTTTTAGCTATACATTAATAAATATTGTTTCTTATAGCAAAATGAAACAACTGTTTATAATTTTATTTTTTCAATAATAATGTAAAACATGTTTTAATGGTTAACATGAAAAACCTATTAGTTATATGGGATTAAACATTGTTCTTGTAGCAAAATGAAGCAGTTAAGTAGAAAAATGAATTATGTTTCAAACTTAATCCATCTTGCTTTAAGATATGCTGAAAGATATTAAGAGATTATTTTATTTTTGTTGCAATGATAAAGTTATTGATTCAGTAATGGCATATCAATTTTCCATTAATATATTTTTTATTTTTTAAATATATAGTTAAATTTTTTATAAATATAATAATCGATATTCGAATATATTTAAATATTGATTTTAGATTTGATAAATGCTTTAATCAGAAAACAATAGAAAACAGTGTCATGTAGCTGTAGTTAATGATTGAATTTTAAAAGTAAATTGATGTCAGGAGTCATTATTCATCTGATTATCAGTTAAATGAATAATTTGAAGTAGAAAATATTAATGGAAGTTATGTGAATTTTATTTTTAAGGATCATTTACTTTTTAAGTTATTTAAAAATTATTAAAATAATATACTTTATTCAGAGCCATTAAAAAAAAGGGAGCTAGAGAATTTTCCCTTGGTCTGGAGAAGCTTAAGGACCTGTAAGGATTCCTATCCCTATAAAATTAATGTTACTTTTATTAACAGAAAATAAAATTTTTAAGACTGCTTTTTATTAATAAAGAAACATTCTGCATATTTAATTTGTTCAAAAATAAAAGGCCAAAAGGGCCCATTTTATCCACAGACTCCATACAAGTTCTTGACAGCCCTGACACTATACAATATGCATAAAAATACTGTATTTTAATATTATAATGAAATCAATAAAATTAATAAATGTATTTTCATTATTGATTAGCAAGCTAATTTATTTATTTTTATTGTAAATAAGAGGATATGAGTTTATTTTATTAAAAATCAATAAAGTACTTTACAAATATAGTAATATTTACTATTATTGCTTTAACCTTTCAGATTATTTAACAATTTATTTTTATTTAGCAATAACTATATATTTACATTATTAAACAAGAAGTAATTTTTGAAAGGTGTCTTTTTTATACCTCTATGAACAGTTATTTATTGTGACATTGTCACAATGCCAAGCTGCAATTTTTAATATATTTCATTTAAAATATATTCTTTCCATCTCAAATTAGTAGTGGCTGCCCCTATACATAATACTTTTCTTTAACAATAGAGTCGTGCAGGTCATCTATTAACTGCTTTCAGAGAAAAGTTTTAAATTGAAATAATACGACTTCCTGTTTGCATCAGAAGTTTATATATAGTTAATTGGGACCTTCTGCCCTTAATGTTTCCATATCTGTTCTTGAATTACATCTATCTAATTCCATTCTTGAGATTAAGGAAAGACAACAGATGGACAACAATGGGAATTTATATGTCTACAATTTTTTCAAATAGCAGCCCAATAAAAATTTAAATAATTTTTTAAGTTATGACTTTAGACATAAAGAAAAATTTAAGAATACATTCGATTATTTCTGCATTTTGCTGTTACTGTTCTTTAATAATTAATATATTCAGGAAAATTTCTAAATTTTAAACATAAAACTGAGTGTAAAAATTTTATTTTCATTAAGATGATATATTTTTTCTTATTTGTTTCAAAAAACTTTTTCCATATTAATTTATATCTTTTTCATTATAATATATTTCTTTATCATTACATAAAAACTTTTAGTGTATTGATTTGATAGTATGATACAAAAAAAATAAACTATAAAAAATGTTTATCATTTTTAAAGTTTAAAAATAGTAATTTTAATCTCAAATAAAAATTTATAACTAAAATTAGATAAAGTAACACTTTTTAAAATGCAGTACAGTCGACCCCTGTATAAGATCATTGATAATTCTGTTTTATATGAATTCCATGTTGTACAAGTCACTTAAATTTTACAAATACGTGAGCCGTTCACAGCCCGGCACAGGTATTTGTAAAATCTAAGTGACTCGTACAACATGGAATTCATATAAAACGGAATAATCAATGATCTTATACGGGGGTCGACTGTACTTTTTATACTTATACTGCACTTTTATGTAAAATTTAATTCTCTAACTTTAATATTTTCTACAATTGAGTTTATTATGAAATTAGAATATTACAAATATAAATTATGTAATAATGAAAAATTAAGATTGATAGTGATAATAAGTTCAGTTTTATTTTATGTATTTAAAAAAAAGAAACTAGTGCTATTAAAACTTTAACTTTTATAATTTATAAACATGATAAATAATGTAATGATCAGCAATAAGGAGATATCTTTTGAAAGTTGTTAATTTCCATTTAATTGATGTAATAGTGTTCATTATCGTTATAGAAAAGCTTTAATTAAATAGAAATATGCTTAACATTATAAACTTTTAATCAAAAACTTATGTTGTCTTTCATATTAACCTATAATAAATATAAATCTCTTGTGATTTCACAATAACAACCACACCCTATCTGTTTGAGATGAAATATATCTTTCATGTATTATGCAGAAATTAGTATCAAAAATGTTAATGAAGGTTATATAATAAACTAATGGATTGGTCTACCTATAAAAATCAATTGTTTTTATATGTCCTTTTTTTAAAGATGGAATATTACATAATATAGTAAGACATATATGATATTTAGTTTTAACAATTAATTATTACTAATATGATATGATAATTTTTAAATTTGTTAATATGTTGATTTTAATAATGGGTTAAAAAAAGAAGGAAAGATAGTTTTTAAATATTTTATAAATATAAACATCACATAACACTGATTCTTGATTAATACCAAATGATCTTGCTTGATTGTATCAGGCTATATTATGGCTACATTTAATAATTAGATAGAGTAATTTTTTGTAGTGGTAGATGATTAAGTTGCTATCAAATAATTTAATAATGATAAATACTGTAATTTAATATTTAATTTAGAAAGTTCTGGAAGAAAAGAATTGGCTATATTCAAAAGTAACCAGTATGGTTATTTCTAAATTGTTAATAGCTCTTAAGGTGAAGATCAGACTGACTGACTGGTAGTGTAACTGGCAACATGTCCGCAATATAAGCAGGAGTTGCAGATTTGAGTCCTGCTCAGGGCCAATTCTTTTCTTCCAGAACTTTCTAAATTAAATATTAAATATAAATTTTTTATAATTAGATTTATTATGAGATGGTAACTTACTTGCCTATCTCTAAGAAAAATTACTGTGTATCTAATTATTAAATGTAGCCGTTTAATAAATCCATTGATAAATCACTCGTTTGGTTTTTCCTAACATATGCAATATAACGAGTACCATTGTACTGACAATTGTGATTGAACTCTTTTTTATAAATATAATTCAACAAGATCTGATAAAGTTGAAAAAACATATATTAGTGATGAGTTTGGAAATATATTTTTATATTTAATGTATATAATAATATATTATTTTCTTAGTGCTAAATTAATCAATTTACCTTTAATAGTGGATGAAGTTGCAGGAATACCAATGCTTTGACCTAGTTAACAGTCCATCTTTAGGTGTGGAAAGATGAAAGATTCATCATTCATCTATCATCTTCCTTCAACTTCACTCAATCATTTGTAAACATTGCATTAATTAATTCAGGAGATTATTTAGGAGTGCATAATATGTCTAATTGCACAAACAAGGTTTGAAGGAAATTAAAGCTGTTCTTGGGAAATTTACAGTAGTAAAATAATAAGGCAATAGCAACAGAAGTGGTAAAAAGGAAATGTCTTGACTAATACTATAGACATTAATTGGAGATATTTGCCAAAATGCAGGGATCTTGTGTTTTAAAAATAAGATATTGGAACATTGTTTGTTTTGTTTCTGGTCAATTCAGTAACTTGTAATATATCTGTTTAGTTATGCACTTGCAGTATGGAGAAGTTGGTCTTGGTTACAGGACTATGGTTTCAATTTTCATGAAAAACTGAGAACAAAACAGAGCTTAAAAGAAAGTACCCAAAGAAAAGCAAATCCATTTTTATTCTGAAACTTTTCAACACTATTTAATTGGTGAAATTGTTTGTCAACTTGAATTAAAATGAAATGTTTACTCATTTACCCACACAGAAATTTCCAAATTAATAGNCAAGATGTGGTTCATGAATGCTTGTATCCTGAACATGAGAAACAGGTTCAAACTAAATAATATAGTGACAAATATTTTTCAATCTAATAAAGCAAAATATTTTATTTTTTGTAATTATCTCTAATACTACTAAAACTGTGTTTTAAGCAAAAATTTTTTAAATATTTAATTATTTCTTGGAAAATGTTCATTTAACCACTTTTTATATCCAATTTTTTTCAGATAATTTCTGAATATTTGCAAATGAAGTTATCTTTTAAATATATATTTTGCAACATTTTTTTTATATATTAACATATATAATAAAGTAATTAAAGTGTTTTAATTATAATTATCCAAGTGCATTAAAACACAGTTTAATAACTTACTTGACTAACTCCTACTGCTTTAGCTGTACATATACTATCAGGAACAGACATTCCGACTTCTGTTCCCTTAAAATGATGACCTCTGTAATTATTTAAATTAAAATTATGATGAAAATCAAAATAAAATATCAATATAATGTACTTTTAAAACAATAAATCCTTGTTTAGTATCTTAACTATTGAATGTATCAATTTTTATGTTAATGCACATAAAAAATTATTGCATTTTCAAAAAATACAATAATGATAAAGCCAGTCAAAAATTCTAAAAAGTTATCTTTTTGTGTGTCTTAAATAATTTTTGAAAAGAAAAAAATTGCTTGACCATTGCCATTGTAAAAGAAATTTGCAATGGACTAAAATGTCTGTTATTTAGCTCCTTGCAATAAAATTAGGTCACTAATTGACCTCAATTTTATTTCCATTAATTAATGTATTACTTTAAGTTTTATGAATTGTATATGCTATCCTATTATTATAATATATGCTTAAATTAAAGCATTTTAATTTAAAAAAATCTTTAAGTTAATTTATCACTTTAGTATTGCATGGAAAGTTATAGATAGGACAGTTTAGTTATTTATATGATTTAATCTGAAATTTCAAAACTACATAGTAATAATTATTAATTTGTTCATAAAATGTTTTATTTTGTGTGCTAATTTGGAATACTTTTTGGGAAAATTTTTTGGTCCTAAAAATATTCCACAGTCCTGAGATTAACTATGGTGGCTAGTTTATCCTTTTCTTAGTTTCAAGTCTTTCTATTCAACAGAAATAATAGTTACTTTTATCAGTGGCTCTTAAACTTTTCTCTAGCTGTAGCCTCCTAAGAACAACTGATAATTTGCACTCTACTGTGTACAGTATACCCTGTGACATCCGACTCCTGTTCCATTGAATTTTCTTCTATGCATTATTTATTTCTACCACATAATCATTTTTTGTTTTTAATTTTTTCATATTATATATTATCATCATATTGCACCTAAAGCAATTTTATGTAACGAAAATGTTGCTTTTGTTTCTGGTTCCCATGGCCATCCCTTAGCCCCCTGCTTTAAAAGCTCTGATTACTGTAGATCAACATTTTCCAACCTGGATAATATGTGAACTACTTCCAAAAGGTACACATAAAGTGTAAAGACTGCCAAATGTAATTTAAATCAGCAATATTTTTTAATTTGATAGACACTTATACCTGGGCAATTCAAAATTTTCTAGAATTAAGTCCATAAAAGCTGCTAACTGTAATTTTTTATAGACTATTTTTTTGTTTTTCTGAAGGTCTGAGTTCAATTTTTTCATTTTTTATTTTTCTATCAGTCAACCTCATGTCTGTATTACTAAATTAAGTGATGTAGTACTTTAAATTGCAAATTTAACAATTATAAGTTAGTGATTATGAGACAACCATTGAAAATATTTGACATTCTTGAATTAGTTTTAATTTCTGGATGTTTAGGTATATATGAATTTTCTATTTTTATGAAAAGCTAAATGGACTGAAAACGTTTGAAAACTACTAATCTAGATATACTGTATATAATTCTTATTTATAATCTGTACACTGAAATCATTCTTTTAAAAATATTTGGAATAAACATACAACAAATGAGCAATTATTTATTGTTACATTGTCATAATGCAGAGCTGCAATTTTTGATCATATTTTTTTTATTTAATTTAAAATATGTGCTTTCCACTTTAAATTAGTGGTGTTTTCCCCTGTACATCATACTTTTCCTGTTAGCAATAGTCATGCCAGTTATCTATTAACTCCTTTCAGGGGAAAAGTTTTGAATTGAAATAACGTGACTTCTGGTTTGCATTGTAAATTTGTATATAGTTAATCATGACCTCCTGTCTGTAAGCTTTCCATATCTGGTCTCATCTTTCATCTATCTAGCTCCATTCTCAAGTTTAATTAAGGAAAGATGGATGGATAGATGACAGTGGGAATTTATAGGTCTACAATTTTTTCAAATTGCAGCCCAAAAGCTGAAAATTCAACACAAAACTAAAGATTTTGTGCTGAATTTTCAGTTTTTTGTTGTATGTTTATCATTATTTTCTAGTTATTTGAGACAGTATATCTGGAATATATTGATATAATATATAATATCAATATGGATATATAATAAACATTGCAAATATGAATTTAATTTATTGTTATACTTTCAAGATCCTTTAAAAAATGCAGCAATGAGTTGAGTTCCTGGTAAAAACATTGACATATTAGCACAAAATTAAAATTGTCTGTGGTACCATCTGTTATGAGATTTTGCTAAAAAATAATTTATTATTGAGCTATTATTATGCTATAATTAATAATTAGAAATGAATAATTTCTAATTATTAATTATAGCATAATAATAGCTCAATTAATTACAGCAAGAATTTGGATTAGTATAAATATATTGGTCTTCAGGATGTTGATATAAATATCATATTTATTGGCTACACACACTACTACTATTAATAATTTATTTCTTAATTAATTATTAATATGTTTAGATCACTATTATAAATAAATAATTAGAAATTAATTATTAATAGCAGCGGTAAAAGAGCCCAATTCAATATGGTGATCAATTGGCTTCTTTTTAAGGAACATCAGGCTTTGAGATGTTCTTAGATCCAATTTTAAGTAATAAAATAATTAAAATGAAGTAAAGTTTGTGTAGTAGTATTAATGTATTAGTTTAGGAGAAAAACAAAGCAATCTATGATTAGTTAAATTGGAGCCAGGTGCAGTCAAGTCATAAAATCATTTGCCATGGTATGTGAACAACAGCGAGTAAACAAAGGAGAGAATGACCACCCACATTTGGGTCAGCATGAATGTAAAGGAAAGTTCCATGTGCAACCATCCTTCTGATTGGTTGGAAGTTGGCTCCCAATAAACCTTTAAATAGGGAGAGAAGACTGGGGAAAATGGGTGGAGGGTAAGGCTCACTACTGATAACACTTAGATCTCAGATACTTGGCAAGCCTGCTGATGATACGGAGAGAGGCTACACTCCTTTGGAAGGGATGTTTAGGATGGCGAGGTCTGTGATCAGACAAAAGTGCAGATAAAACCTTAAACAATACAGAAATTATTGAATGGACATCCCTGATTATTCCAACTTGTCCTTGGTTGTTGTTGTGTCAATCTTTATGGTGAGGTACCTTGATAAACTGTATTCTTTTGTAAATAAACTATATATATTGAACAAGTTGAATGTAGAGTTGTATTTTCTATGAACCTATTGTACATCTGGAATATCTTGGGCCATGCTACTCAGGAAAGCTGCTTGAGGAGACCGAGGACAGAGACTAGGAATCTTCACTTAGTAATTTTTTGATTTAGATAAAATCATCACATTTAGAATCTTCAAGATTTGATTGTGCATTTGTAAATATTTAATGTTTAATTTTATTCAATTTATTTCTGTACTGAATTTTGAATTCATTGCAGAAATACTTTGTAGATATTGGCTTTCTGCAATTTAAAATCATTATACCATTATTGTTTACTAATATATTCTTAAAAATGCTGCTTAACGTATTTTGCCAGTTTTTGTTTGTGTGAAAATTCTCAAACATTCTTTACTATCAATACCTTAAAAATGTAGAGTGGATGTCACGCCAACAATTTTACTGATTTAAGAGAAAAATTCACATAAAAAGGCATTAAAGAACATTTTTAAAAACGTTTTAATATTTTGTGAGTGCTTTCGACAAATTTATAAATGTCATCTTCAGGCAGAACCATGTTAATAATTTGTTTAATCTAATAATTAAAAACTATTATTATTTCATTCAGAATATTAATAAGTAAGAAATAATTTTACTAGTACTTTTGAGCTTATAAAATTATTTGTAAAGTTCAAAAAGATGTTAAATGCTAATTATCTATCTAATAGTGACGAAAATTGCAAAACTAAAATGCCAGTGTTTTTTTGGATAAGGGAGAATGTATAATCGAATATCAAAAATATTACAAAATGAATTGGAAGCTTAACTATAAACTTTTATAACCATTACTAAAGGTCACTTGATTTGAAAGTAATTCTGTTTCATTTATATCGTATGGTTTTCAATCATTTCATTTTGATAGATCCAAAACAAAAAAAAAATAAAATAATAATAATAGGGAAAATTAAAGTTAATAATGGGAAAGTTTATTGATATTTGTAACTATGTGATCTGTAGATTATATGCTTATAATAAACATTGATTAAAAGCTGAATTACAAAAATAGATACGGATTATACATAAAAGTCGATTAATTGATCCAAATATACGTTTAATGCATCTATCATCTGTCACACTTGCTTTGAAGTTAGATTGCATTAAATCCAAGTGTTAGTTTTTTGAAATACGAAGCAATAAAACAGTGTTCAGTAAAGCCACTAAAGCAGTTTTTTCTTTTTTTTTAATTGTAATTAATCAAGTATTATATGTATATTTCAAAAGAATTATAATTTTAATACTGTTTTATTTCTTAAGTTTATTCATAATTTTGTGTAAATGTATATTTTAGAAAAGTTAAAAAAAATTCTGTTTGATATTTCAAAATCAAAAAATTGTTTTCCTTAAAGGAATAATAATAAGCTGATTTTTTTTCCACAGAAGTGTGTTTTATCTTTAGAACTTGTAAATTTATTTATGATCCATGATCAGACATGAGAAGTAAAATGTGTTTTTAATTCTCAAGATATTTTAAAAATTATTTCCTATAACTATTAAATAAACTTACAATAATGAAAAAATCAATATATAGTAATTTATTTATAATTGGTTTAGTTTTCAAACTGATAGTAGCAGTTATTATTGATATGTAAATTTTCTTTTAATTATTTACTAAATGACATTTTTCTTTTTAATTAACTGAATTTTTTAATTTCAGTTTCAATTTTCTGTTTAATATTTACATTCTTAGTGTTTAATTTTAATTGTCAATCAAAACTTAATGATTGTAAACAATAATTAGATGAGTTTTTCAGTTAACTATTTAATTATTGGTTAGTAAAATGTGATTGGTAATGGCTGATACTGATTATCAGTACATATATCTTCTTAATGTGATGGTATGCTACATCTATCTATATTTATTTTTAGGCTGAATTACCTTTAATGACAAGATATTCAGTTCTAGTTCAAGTGAAAGCATGTGCATTATCTGAAGTGGATGACAAAGTAAGTTTACATTTTATAAAATAGAAATTTAAAAATTTTTTATTTAAATGTATGCAAATTTTAGTTAGTTAATTCACAAAACTGCTAAATTTAGATAACCAAAATAATAAACATTTTCAGCCTAATTTAGATCACTCTAACCCTTCAACACAAAAAAATAGAATATTTTTTACCATTGGTGACTTGTGATAAGCACTGCAGAATTGCAACACTTCAAAGGAAAAAATAAAATCACAAAATAATGTTTCAATTTTCATATCAGTAATTGTATAAATTACTATGAAATAAAAAGTACAAACTTAAAAGTAATGTTTTTATTAAAACTATCAATAATAAAAACAGTAACAGAAAGAAAAATGATTTTATTAGGGCAGTTATCTGTCTCCTGTGACAGCATTGTTAAACATTTAGTGCCATCTCTTATACCTCCCACCCAACATTACTATTTGTTTGGTCACTGCATTTTGTGATTCACTGAAATGCTTGAGATAGCACTGCACTGTTTAGCAGTGTTTCCTGCCATGCAGCACCTGGCTGCATGGCAGGAATTAGTTAATGAATCAGAGCAAATGTGCAGAGTACTCTATGATCTGTAAACATCAACTATATATATAGTTAATTTGTATAAGTATGGCGTGAAAACTTAAAACATATTGAACTCATTTTGCTATCAAGTGAGTAAGTGAATATATTTAATTATTGATTTAGTGAACGTCTCTTCAATCCAAAAAAATCTTTCCGGCAGACTACCTCACAGCCAATTCAGGTTATAAACTCCTTTTATTGTTTTTTACAGGTGCATTTCGAGCTAGGTTAATTTACTAGCTCCTCCTCAGTGCTTAAGAGTTCCATGAGTTTCATATGATCTAATTTTCACACTTATACGGTACTTTTAGTCCCGTTTACAATATTTTTACTATCTTATAAAATTACTCAAAGGGCTTGTATTGTTATATTGTAAAAATGGCACTGGTTGCTACTGATTTCTTTCTAATTAAATTACTTTAAGAACTTGTATCTTGTTACATCATAAAAATGTACTGCTTGTTACAAGATTTCTTTCCAATTAAAAGCATATTATCTTTCAGAAATTTTGACAGTATACATTATACAACTTTTTTAAAAAACTATTAAGAATACAACAAAATTTTTTACGTGACAATGTATAATCACTATGAACATCATAAAGTTCTTAAAGTAATTTAATTAGAAAGAAATCAGTAGCAACCAGTGCCATTTTTACAATACAACGGTACAAGCCCTTTGAGTAATTTTATAAGATAGTAAAAATATTGTAAACGGGACTAAAAGTACCGTATAAGTGTGAAAATTAGATCATATGAAACTCATGGAACTTTTAAGCACTGAGGAGGAGCTAGTAAATTAACCTAGCTCGAAATGCACCTGTAAAAAATAATAAAAGGAGTTTATAACCTGAATTGGCTGTGAGGTAGTCTGCCGGAAAGATTTTTTCGGATTGAAGAGACGTTCACTAAATCAACATATAAAACAGCTAAACCATCAGAAAATTCAGAATATTTAATTATATTTCATAATTATCATTTCATATATTTAATCAAGATTAATACTCATAATATGTCACTTCTTCATTATGATATATGTGCCACTCCTTTCAAACTCTTCCCTACTTTGTGATTCTTTTGTTTTGTCACACTTTTGATATATGCATGTATTTATCTTTGGTGCCAAATTATTTAATAAGTGTCATAAGATTTTCTGAGAAAAATGTTAATAATAAAATATTTTATTTTTTATTAAGAAATATGAATTTAATATTTGGATAGTAAAATTCTGTGGATTTTATGAAACTTTTACATGATTCTAAATAAAAATAAGTGTAGATGTTTTAGTTTTGATGAAAACTATGAAATAGATGATAGATTTTTTTTATATTTAAAGAATTATAACAAATTGTGATACTTAATTTTTTCAGGTCTTACAAGTATTATACAGAGATTCAAAAATAGTGAAATATCCAGTAGGACAGGATATATCTGGAATTGTTCGTGAAGTTGGTAATGCAGTCACAACACTGAAGCCGGGTGATGAAGTCGTAGGTTTGTATATCTGAAACTCTGAAAATATAATTGAATATTAATGAATAGAAATTTTTAATGTGAAAATTATGCAAATCCATTCTAATTTTAATCTCTAATTCCTAAGTTGTAATTAATTATTTAAGAATTAAAATAGTAATATTGCTGTTTTAAAAATCAGTAATTTAATTGCTTCATTGTAACTTGTAGTTTATTTGGCTTATTTCTTTTCTACATTGACTTATATTCTTGAAAAAAATAGTGAATGAATGACATTTAGTTAAAGTAAAAATGTTGATTTAATAGATTTTTTTTTAAATTTTTGGCATAACCTTTTAAATCTGTTGATCTGATTATAAATTTAATTTTATCTAATTTAATATATTCAGTCTTTTTTAAAAAATATATAAATAAATGCAATTTGTGTATTTTAGTTACTGTTTACTTATTAAATGTAATTATTTGAAAAACTAAATTTAAGACGTTAGGTGCCATCTTTTATCTAAATTAATAATTTATTAATTATAATTATTAATTTTGATAAAAGAAGGCACCTAATATGTATCTCTAGTACAAAATTACTTAATATCTAATCATTAATATTAGCAAATTTATAACCCAATTAATTAAAACAATCATTTGGTTGAGTATTGCAGAAATTCCTATACCTTTTGTAAGATTGGCATTTTTCTCAAAGAGGCTTCTTTTATGAATGCTGTGTAGACAAAATAACGATTAAATTCTTAAATTCATTAAAAACCTACTAATGTGAGATAGGAATAAGGACTTATCACACTATTCTTGAAACCTGTGAACATTAGGTAATACTTTTAAGTCCAGCCTGAAAGATGTTTGAACCAACTTGCTTGGTGATTGTGATATAAAATAAACATATATTAGCACAGGAAAACACCAGTGAAAGTATTTGACCTGAAAGACAAAAGCTGCAACAAAATGAGTAATTTTTCTCACTTACATCATTCTGTCTCACAGTCAACTTTCCGTCATGTAGAAAACATGCAGGCTATATCCCTCACTTTTGTTGCCCTCAGTTTCCAATCTTGGATCTTTACCACATTATGTGTCTAAACAAATTCTGATTTGCAGAATACTAGCATGTCAGATTATCATCAGACAATTTTAAATTATTGACTTCTTTTCAGATGGTGCTGGATTATCAAATTTTAAATTAATGAACTTCTTCCATACAATTTTATTATTAACTAAAATGAAAGATTTATAGTTTGAATAGAATTATTTAATACTATTGTTGATATTATAAAACTAATGTTTCCCAAGACATATAATCCATGGAAAAATTAAAATGCAAAATAGCAAAAAGTAATAAATTCCAAATTGAAATAAATGTGTTGTTTTTAAAACTTTGCTCCTCTTTTATTTAAGAATATAATAAACTGCTCATCTTTTTTTCAAAGAAAATAATAAAAAGTTACCAAAAGCAGCTCAAATTATTAAATAAGTTAAAGTTCACATTAACTCAGGCATGGGCACCTTTCTGCAATAAAGGTCCATATGACACTGTTTTGATGTGAGATTGGATTAAAACAATAAAATCTAATTACTGTATATCTGCACAGATAAGATGAAGTATAAATTTTTGTCAAAGTTTTATAATTTTAGCATATATCTGTCCTATAAGACAACCTATCCTGTCCTATAAGACGAAAACTATCAATGATCTATGAATTTAGTTTAGATCAGCGATCATCATCTGGAGTCATCTGGATAATAACACTGTATAGTGTATACAGAATTATTTTCTTGCATCTGGCAGCACTACCTTGCTATTGTTGCAAACATTTGCACTGATTCAGGCATTCAAGTGACCTTGACTATTCATAAAACCATCGTATGTGCTATTCTATTTTGTGGACATACCCTACTCTCAACTAGTAAATAATTACAGTTTGTCCACTTTTTTATAATGGTTTTAATTTATATAAATTTCATCTAATTTTTTTTTTTTTGTATCTGTCCTATAAAATGAACTCTGATTTTGGGGACCTTTTTTATGATTCAACTNTTTCTTGCATCTGGCAGCACTACCTTGCTATTGTTGCAAACATTTGCACTGATTCAGGCATTCAGGTGACCTTGACTATTCATAAAACCATCGTATGTGCTATTCTATTTTGTGGACATACCCTACTCTCAACTAGTATGAACATACCCTACTCTCTACTAATAAATAATTATGGTTTGATCGTTTTTTTCATCTAATTTTTTTTTTTTTGTATCTGTCCTATAAAATGAACTCTGATTTTGGGGACCTTTTTTATGATTCAACTGTCGTCTTATCTGCGCAGACATACAATATATTCATGATTGTAATATAAGCTATATAATGCATAATTATTGGAATAGTTATCAGAATTAGAAATAATTTACTTATTTGAAGATTAAATGTTTCATTCATCAAAATTTTAAATTTATATAATAGAAATTATGTTTTATTTACAATTACAAATTTTTTTAGGAATTGTTCCTCTTGATTATGGATTATCTGGATGTACTGAATATGTTGTGCTACATGAATTTGATGTCAGTAAGTATCTGTGCTAATAAAATGTTAGACCATCCATGACCCATTGGGTCACTTACTACTTAAAATTTATAAAGAATAGAAGCACTTTATTGGATAATAGGAGCACTTTATTGATGTATAATGCCTTCACATATCTTGCTTTACAGTAATACCTCGACTTACGCTACCCCGACTTACGTGAACCCGGAGTTATTTTCAAATCTCGTTGATGCGTCTTTTGTTTGAGCGCAACACAGCTCTTGATTACTAACCCCCCCCCACGCTATTGTTCAGCTTACATGTTCGGATGTGTCATGCGGAATCGACACGTAGCTACAATTTATTTTGTGTTATTTATTTCTGTGTTTGTTATATCTACGGAGACTTGAGAGACTCTATGTGGTGATTTCTTGTAACCGTGGATGAATCAAAAGACGAGATAAGATTAACAAGGACATTTATTAGCTTACATACATCTGACTTGGATTTTACACAAATTGCGAAATTATACCCCAACTTACGTGAATTCGACTTACGCGGTTATCACTCGGTCCCACCTATCGCGTAAGTTCGGGGTATCACTGTATAAGTTTTCTCTTGTAATAAACCTTGGATCATCTCAGACTCAAACCTCAGTCCAATAGGACAGGAATCTGAATTAGCAGCTCGCAAGCCGCATGCGGCTCTTCGGACATAAACTCCAATTTCATTTCACTTCATTTCACCGCAGCCTTATAACTTATGAGTTTATGAGATAGAGCCGCTGAACAAACTTCGACTTGTTCTCCTTCCGCACATGACCACACTTGCGTTGATCAATATGAGTCGCATAAGAGTGGTAGCATTTGAAGCATATCTATATATATAACCCATCGAACGCGTGTCCATCCATCCGTGTAACGTTATGCCGAAAACGGCCACTAGAGGCGCCCCTGTCGTGTGTCGTATTTTGCACATTTAAATTAACATGCGGCTCTCTGGTACTTTTGTTATCCTGTTTTCATGACAATTTGGCTCTTCTCACTTGACAAACTGCCGACCCCTACCATAGGACAATGTAAGATCTGATGCTTTAACTTATGGTGTGGTGAGCCATTTTGAAACATACATCAAGTGGCACTATATGAATTCATAACATGCACATTGGAGATAACACTTGTACTCAGCTATTATTATTTGTTTTTATATTTTTATTATTATTTTTATATATGTTTTACACACATATCTATATTTTCATCTATTCATAACTTTAAAGGACCTGCTATTAATATTTGAAATACTTATGTTAGAATGTTTTAGAAATTTTTGTTCTATTTGAAATCAACCGACATTCAATTTGTATTTTTTCCCGAGGAAGGTTGATAAAATAAAGGTGTGTATCAGTCAAAGGGTTTAGAAGTGTATAGAAGACAGACAAACAGTCATTTTATTTTATATTCATAATAATAAATATTATAATAAGTATTATAATCTATCTTGCATTATCTACCTAAGTTATAACTAAATTTTTAGTTATGTACTACTATACCCGTGACCTCCACTGGGTTGTCTATGTCTAGTAAGCAAAAGTTATAGAGAATGCAAAATAATTTCAATATTGCATTGAAATTAACCCAGCAGATGATTTAAGTGTAGTTATAAGACAGTAATCGACAACTTTAAAAAGTGATGTCATACAGAATGATGTCACTGGCAGAAAACACAGCAATAACTTGATAATCCATGTCCTGATTTTAACAAAACTTGTTTTAGTTTGTTTCTGTTCTCATTTGGGGTATAGAATTTTAAAAATGTGGTGGTGTTTTGTGCTGTTTTTTCTATATTTAATTATAATCAACCAACCAATCAATCTCACTTGTTACATTTTTAGTAGTACAGTAGTCATGGAAACATGACTCTTGATAACTCAATATTCTGTAAAACTTGTCATGTTGTCGATAAAAATGCATATACTCTAATTTTTACTTGTATAAGTTAACACTAGGATCAAATTAGCTATCATTGTTCACTGGCAACGGTTGATAATAGCATCAATTCCAAGTGTTAATAAAAAATATGACTCTTTTTCAAAAGTGCTACTGCAAAAGGCTACAACATAAATGTCACTGACTCAAAAGCAGCCACTGAATAGCCAATATCTTTTAAATTAAAATTTAACTGAAAATAAAAATAGCCATGGTTGGTATGTTGTTAATATGTATATGAATTTGCACATGTAATACCTTTACAAAAATTCTATTTAGACTAGAATCATTGCTATCTATAAAACTTGTCATTTTTGATAACTCCTCACCTTCTCAGTTCACATTAAGTTGAATTTGTGGAACTCTATATATAAATTATGGTTAATTTTAAAATTAATTAAAATAAGAATTTAAAATATCAGAATACATGTTTATATATTTATAAAAACTAATAGTATTTTTCAACATAAGTTCTGATTTGTAAATGGATTACAGATTTATGAATTCATTACTATTTTTTGAATATACAGGGTGTGGCGTAAAGAATGGATAATATGTTACCTTTGGATAGGGGACATCATGACTGTTCAGAAAATTAAACATTGTGTTTAGTAAAAGTGTCATAGTTTTTGAGGTATTGGACATTTTCTATTTTTTTGGAAAATGAACTCCCTCGTTCACATTTTTCAATGTCATGGTCACAAATCAAGGATTTTTTCCAGTCTGCTTTTGAATACTATCTTGGATACATGTTCTATCAAATGTAAACTGCCATTTTAGTGTCATAGACTTGGTTTTTTTAGAACAAAAAATAATTCAAAATTTTTGTTTATTTTTATTTTGTACTTTTTTAAGGTTACAGTACTTTTTTTACACCAAAAAAAAACAAAACAAAAATTTTGAATTATTTTTTGTTCTAAAAATGATTCAAATATTTAATATGAGGAGTTGAGGAGTGTTTATTCATCTAATATGTTTATCATGATATTAGATGAATAAACACTCCTCCCATTAAAATCAAAAACAGAACAGAAAACAATAATAGAATAGCTTTGTCTAACACTTGTGCATTACTTCTGACATATTTTCTATTTCCAATTAAAAGAAAATGTGGATAAATTTCTACATTCCATGTTTCATATATCATAATTAATTGCACTGTTAATTATGGATATTAATAAAATATGGAGCTAATTCTAATAATACTAATAAATTTAATTTTTTTAATGTTTATTAAAACAGTTAAATGTTACCTTCATTTTTTTTTATAAAAATATTTTCAAATTTTACTTTAAATATATTTAATTCAAATACAGTGGTACCTCAGGATACGAAATTAATCTGTTCCGAAACTGAGATTGTATCATGAAAATGTTGTAAGGTGAATCATTTTTTCCCATATGATTACACGTAAAATCAAATAATTCGTTCCAACATGAAAAACACACTCAAATTAAAGCTAAGTAGTACATTAAAAAAATAACTATAGTAAGGAAAACACTGAAAAATGCATTTTGTAGTTGTAAATGTATAAATAACCATAATAGAATAATAATTGATTAAAAAAAATGTAGTTTTATTTGCACTTTATCTTTGAGGATAGACGA
>NW_019384499.1:250361-272060 GCF_000671375.1 Centruroides sculpturatus | reverse complement strand
TATAACAAATAAACTGCCCAACAAATACCCTTAAACAAAGGAAAAGTACGTCCTTTATGAAGGCATAGAGCCACTACATGAAAATGAAAATTAATGAATACACTGTGTACAGTAATTTACCTGATAAGACAGACCTCAGAAAAATACTTTATGAGAGCTTTTATACTTTTATAAAGCTGTCTATAATGAAAATTAATTAACTAAGGATTTTTTCGCCCTGCCAAGGTGTGGACCAGTTATCCGGAGTGCTAAGTTATCGAGGGACGAGTTTTCGAGGTTCTACTGTATTGCATGTGGATAATTAATATATATTTTCTGATGAATTTCATTTCTTATAAATACATAAATTTTTCTTTTTAACTCCTCCTGCCCTGTGGGCACTAAGAGAGTCTTTTTTCCAACCTCATTATGAGTTTGGCCAATTATACAACAGCAGAGAGACTGGATGGTAGAAAAAGTCCAATATACCCATTGGGTGTGATCTTTCAAGATCATACTCAAAGGTATATGTTGACCTTTTTTTTCTGCCCAAATGAAATCCTGGGTTTCCCAGAACAGTAGGTTGATGCCTTTTTTTGTGTGTGTTAGTGTGAGATTCTGGACACACCCCCAATTAATTAATTGGAAATCGATGTCAAATACATAAATTTTTAGAAGTAGTATTTTTGATTTTAAATGAAAAGTTTTAATGTTAAAAATGAAGGAAACTGGTAAAATTCACTTCCTTCTCAACGGAAGTTCGGCATCCTTTTTGCTTTTCCTTATCTTCATAAATTTGAGTCACATACAGTCCAGTTACTCTTCTGTAAACCCCACTCTTCCTAAACATGTGGGAATAATACAATTCTCTCATTGGAGAAAATCATCAAAAACAGGGATTCTTTAGTATTATTCGGGGAGTACGCCAGAAGATCCAAAGGAAGACAGACGTATTCCATATTGTATCCCTACGGCCAACGCCCATATTCGAATCCCATAGTTCATACAAAGTTTGTTAATAAGTTTTTAAATAGAAGAAAATGCTTATTTATGTGCCGTCAAAGAACTAACCAAAGACAAGAACATTTGCCCGGAACCTAAAATACAGAAGAAGAAAAACATATTTTGAGGTAGTATGGTTTAATTGAAGTTGTAATCTCTCTCTTTGCAACATTCCATAATTATAGTTTGAGAATTCAATTTTGTAATTTATTTCTTGTTTATTAAATTTTGGATATTTTATTGTTAAAGAAATGTCTCTAAGGTGTCTGAATCAAAACTATCTTATCTCCTTAACGATTCAATACGCGTGTTAATCTGTGAATTATAAAATTGATTAACTGGTGTCAAGGATCCTGACTAGATCTAGTATTTACCCCCTAGATCCTTCTTTTTAACATATTAGTTAAAGCCCTCCACCCTTGTTTTCTTTAAATAGAAAAGTAATTCTTTTGGACAAACTGAGGACTATTCAAAAGAATAGCTGCCAAATAAGTGGTATAAGAGTCTTTACTCCATATCCCGGCTGGCCCCTCACATTAGTATGGTCAGTTGGATATTAGCAGTTAGACTTGACCATCCAACTGACCATTAATGTTATTTATTACAAGTGTAAATTTGATTAAAAAAAATTAAAAAATTTGCTTCTAAGTCAAAAATAATTACTTTTATTTTATTAAGTAGAACTTCATGTGCAACAAATATTTAAATTTTATATGTGCATTTCTTCAAATTTTTAAATTTTAAAATACAGAGGCAGAACAATTTAATTTTGTGTCATGGTTTAAAATTTTAATGTGGGCCCCTTTCCCTCTCAACCTCACCTCTTTAACAAAGGATGGACTTGCATCACCTAAAAATGCCTTCAGCTTTTCATTGAGGAAAAGAATCATCAACTGAGGATCAAAACAATTGTTTTGATGAAGGGTTCTTGGCTTTTTCTTTGACATATTTAGATTCTTGTTGGCTCTGGATGCTAGTTAGTTTGCCTGAACAACTTTGCACCATTATAGTTCTGCCACTGCTAATATTGATATAATAAAATATAATATTTTATATTAGTTAGTTAAAATGAATTTTGTTTTATAATGATTTATCATCAAAAATCTATTATTTAATGTTTATATAATTTAATATCTTTATTATAAAAATATAATTGAAAATCTTTCTAGAATTTTTGTAAGTAAAATACTTAGTAATTGTTTATTTTGTAGCTTGACCCACCAAATTCTAGGACATTGTATTTGAAATGTGCAAGTGTTGGATTTCTGTTTGAACAAGCCTGGTCATTATCTTCAACTCAGCAAGGGAGATACTTGCGTATCCTTTTCTAATTAGGATTATTTAATTTAATAAGTTAAATAACCATTGATCATGAGATTACTTTTAAGTAGAATAGAGCATCTATTAATTACTTGGTGTTTTAACACTTCAGCAGTTATTTTGGAGAGCTGATAAAGAGGTCAAAAACACTTGTATTTTTAAGAAAATAATTACTGGAAGAAATATTAAAGTGGTAAGTAATTATTAGTTATCTTGTTTCCAGCTTCTGTGAATGTTTTAGAGCATCTATAATACTCATGCTATTATTAATAATACAGGTATACCTCGACTTACGTCGTTTCGAGTTACGTCGTTCCCGATTATACGTCGTTTGTCAAAAAAAATATATGGAAAAATAAAAATCAGATTAAGTCATTTTATTCGACTTTACGTCTGTCCGCCACAAATATTGAAGTCGTAATATCATTAGAAAAGTGTTTAAAGCACATAAAATCATATTAATTAAAATATATACTGTACATTTACAAGTATGTACTGTATTTACAGTACATGCATTCGTAAATTTAGATTCCTTTTTTCTGTACTATATTAAAAACTAAAACTTATTTGTTTGTAAGCTTAAAATACATCCTTATTAACCATATATTATTGAAAATGCATTAATAAATAAAATACAGAACTGGGAAATGGTAATTTATGGTTTAGCCTAGTGACAAGTAGATTCGGAGACAAGTAAATTCGACTTACGTCGTTTTTTGACTTAAGTCGTTCTCCTGGAACCAATTACTGATGTAAGGTGAGGTATAATTATCCATAAAATTTTGTCAATAATTAGAAACTTTTGAAATTTAATTTAAAATAAACAAGACACACATTAAAACTGCTTTTAAAATTATGTGAAATTTTTGCAAGCTAGCTAATTTGTATAGAATGTTTCGAGGTGGACCAAAATTTACTGACAAGAAATTTGTAAAAAAAGTAAATAGATCTTTAGACTGTTTGTGTAACCTAAAATACATTCCAAACGAATCTTAACTCATAAAGAAATGACATAGTGTTAATTAATGGTATTTGTTTTTACTCTTTGAGCTACATTGAAATACTAGAAGATTGAGAATAAGTGAAATGAGAATTATTTGTCTCAGCATTATGGTATCATATGAGCTAATTAGAGTATCAAATACAAGAGCAGTTCAACCTCTGTTTGGAATTTCAGTAATGGTGATGGGACTGTATTTCTCAATTTGTTTCTCTAGATATGCCTCCTCTGATACTGACACTTCATCTATTGCTTTGGTATTGATACTAAGCCTGCAGCCTTGCATGATTCTCCTTTCATCCGTTCTTATTTTTACTGTAAAATATTACAGTATTATCACATTTTTTTGTTGTTTTTGTTTGCTTTTTATGTACCCAATGTTCAATATTATTCTTAATTTTTCTAAATTAATCTTGTACTGTACAAACTGTACAAATGAAAATATACCACTAGGATCAAAAAGTTTTCAGACCAATGTGATTTTGGCATTAATTAATAATGATGTTAGTTCAATGTATGTGATGCAATCTTTAAGCTATGTGCAACTAGAATAGCTTTGCAGTCAGTGACTTATAGATAGTGCAACAGTCAAACAATTGAATCTATCTCTTTCAGCCAAATCAGATTGCAGAGATGGATCATTTTGAGCAGTGAGCTAACTTAAAATTTCGCTGGTAATTGGGGAAATCAGTCAAGGAAATGCTGCAGATGTTTCAATCAGTGTATGGAGACCAAACATTGTGTTTACAAATACCACTCAAGCATGAATGAGGTTCAAAAATGACCAAAACTCTGTGAACACCAATCCACAAGTGGATGCTCTTCCACATCAAGAAACAAGGAAAATTGGGTGAAGTGCAAGTTGTTTAACATAATTATTGAGAGAAAGTTGCTATGATTGCAGAGGAGGTACGAATTTCTGTGGGGAGTTACCATGTAGCTTGCCATTCTTACAGAAAAACTGCAGATGTATTGTATCTGCCAAAACATCATCTCAAGGAAACTCACTGAAGATCAATAAGAGGAGTGCATGATTACCAGTGGAAACTGATCAACAAAGCAGATCAAGATTCAGATTTCCTGAAGAAACTGATCCCGAATGGTGGCTCATGATAGTTTGTCATAAAGAAAATACTGTATGTAAAACAACAGTCATTACTATGGAAATCAAAATCTACCAAAAAACAAAAATGTTTTGACATGATCATTCAAAGGGCAAAGTCATGCTGGAGAGTCTTTGATTTGAAAGGAATCATGCATTTTGAATTAATTTGAACAGTTTGGCTGTCACCAAGCAAAAGCACAAGAAGATACTTGTCCATCTGCACAATGCCATCTGTCAAAAGAAATTGGAAAGATGTATGGTAAAACACTGGGTATTGCAACACAATACTCCTACAAATCAATTGATTCTTGTGAGGGAACAACTTGCAAAGCATGGCAGGTAAGACAATTATATTGCCTTACCTTCCTACTCCTCTGTCTTAGCAGATTCTGTGATTTCTACCTCTTACCAAGAATGAAATATCACATGAAAGGAAACATTTTAGGACTGCTGAAGAGATCAAGAGATGACTTCAAGGATCACGCTGAAAGAGATGGTAAAGAATAGTTTTCAAAAATATTTTGAGGATTTTTACTAGTGCTGGCAAAAGTGTATGGTTGCACAAAGAGATTACAGTAAAACCACCAATGGTTCCAAGAAAAAGTAGTCTTTATGAAGGTTGGTTATATCGGAGGGATTTAACTATAAGTGGAACATCATAGTATTTGATTTCCTAGAAGTGCATCCTTGCTGAAAATACAGGGCATGTCTAAACATAGTTGTAGAAGATTTGGTCATAGTTTATTTTTTCAACTTTATCTGTAAACCATCAAGAAATTGGAAAATGTGTGTACATTCTATTATATTGATGAAAGAGATGTATTTTACGGGTATATATTGGTTTGATATGTTTATGGAAATCATAACAATATTGTAACAAAAATTTAGGTGGGAGCTTGAAAGTGGAAAAAAGCTCAAATGGGAAACATGGCCAAAAAACATTGAGAATAGATGTGCTAAAACATATAAACATAACAAATTATTATTATTTAATATACAGTGGAACCTCTATATTCGTCATTAATCTGTTCCTAAGGGCCTAACGAATATGGAATATGATGAATATAGAAACAATTTTTCTCATAATAAATAACTGATATTCAATTACAGTAGAGCCTCGATTATCCGACCCCCAATTAACCGTCACCTCGGTTAACCGACCGTCCTAGTCGGCAAATTTCAAATGTCCGCTAGTGATGTGGCGCTACATTGGCTATGTCTTGGCTACTTTAATATTATTTTTACGTGTTTTAGCTGGCAACACTCATTCGACCATGAAAGGGAGCCAGTATTTAAATGAGGCTTAATTTTCTAATTTTTAACGATACAATAGCGACGATTATTATTTTTAAAAAAATTTTGTTAGGCTTAACATCGATGAAAATTCAACGCGAAGTAGGTTAATATCGATATACTAAAATACTAATATACTAATTACATGGGATATAATGATATACTACACTAATAATGGATTTTTTCATACTTTTCGGTTATCCGCCCTTTCAATTATCCGACCAACCCCAGTCCCCAATTGAGTCGGATAATCGAGGCTCTACTGTAATCCGTTCCCATCCTGAAAAATAGGTACAAGAATAAAAATTATGTTGTTTGTAAAACTTTATCTTTATTGTACTAAATAAATACAGTATAGTGATAGAAGGGAAAGAACAGTATTATTAATATAGTATTATTGTTTAGAAGACATATCAATTAAAACATTAGGTAATTCCAGTTATGATCATGGGGTCTGTTTTGCCAATGATTCAGTAGCACTTGATTTAATAAAAAACTTGTCCAGTGTTGTGTTTTTTTTCTGCTTTTTAAAACTTTTCTGAAGTAGGCAATTACATTATTATTGAATGTATTTGTATTTTGGTTGACTATAGCAACATTTGGGGGTCATTTTGGAGTGATTGGAACTTGCTTTCTCACATTGATGATTTTTCAATAACTCAACAATACACACGGGATGACCACACAAAGCAGACTGATTAACTACAGCTAGCTGATTGGCGTGGATGTGCGATTGTAGTGCCACTTCCAGTGTTGGAATGACGATGAATACAGAAAATACTGATGAATATAGAAAAATAAAAAAGTCATCAAAATGTGACGAATATCAAATATTACAAATATAGAGTTCCACTGTATTTAGCAGCATATTATTCTAATATGTTACATCCATTACAAGAACATATTGTTTAAAGCTTGCATTTACAAAATGTCGAAATTTTAGAAAACCAAAAATTTTTGCTTTGATTGGATTTGAAATTAAATGACCTAAAAATACAGTTTATTTATTTATTATTTTAAAGTTTTCAGTATTTCCTTAATATTTATTAGATATTCTTATGGATATTATGGAAAAAGTGGCAGACGGTATAATTGTGTAAGTTTATTAAAGCTCTACTTAAATATAACTTTTAATATTAATTATTTGTAAATTTAAAGCTGTAGAAAAAGCTTAGGAGTTTTATTTATTTATTATATAAATAATAAATAACTGGCTAACTATGAATTTTAATGTAGCAATTATGTTATAAACATTTGCTAATGTAGAAATTAACATTTTATAACATCTAGTTTAAATTTATGTCAAATATTAATATTAACCCCAGTAACTTTAGCTTTATAGATTTTGTTTACATCATAAGACCCATCTGAAGAAACAAAAATCTAAACAAAGTGTTTTGTTTTGAATGGAAGCTAATCAACAACTTCAGCAATTTCATTGTTGTTAATCACATGATACCAGAACACTTAATTTCTTTGCTAGTGAGACTGTCTTCCCATAGAAAGTTTAAAATTTAGAAAAATTTATAAATAGTATATTGTCATTTATAAATTGAACAGTGATTGTTTTGTTAATAACTAGTGATTGCTCATGGCATCTAATGTGGGGGTGCTGTCACAATAGGGCATGCAGCACTCAACACTAATAGAATCATTTTTTTTTTTTTCCTTATAATTTTATATCATGACTTGGTGCATTTATCGACACTTGGCAAATAATTTCATCATCCACTTTTAATTCATACAGATACGTGTTTTGGGCTTTCACCCCTCTTCAGTCTGTTACATCGATAGGTTGTGACTTGTGTATACAGTATCAGTCAGGCACTTTCTGTACTTCCCACTCCCCTCCCCTCCCCTCTTCTCCTGACTTGACGGTCTCTCCCGCATGCCTCGTAACCTGTAACGTGTTATTTCCCCGAGTGCTGCACACAGCCTTGCCTGCAACTGTATAAACATTCTATTTTAATAATTATAGCCAGTTTTTATGAATGACAGGGAAAATATAAAAATGAGCAAGAATTACAGACTTGCAAGCCTAGATATAATAAACATGTACCCTTCGATAACCTGGAATCTAACAGAAAGTAAACTAAAAAAGAAGTAATTGATCTAATAGAATTTGCATACAGGAGCAATTATTTCGAAGTCAACAATAAGTTCTACACGCAACAGACAGGCATAAGCATGGGATTAGTTATAGGCCTGAAGCTAGCAGAACTTGTTATGGTAGATATAGATCAAGCAATCAAAAAGTTTACAGGCATAACGTTCTATAAACAATATGTGGATGACATAATTATACTATATGACCAAGAAATAACAAAATTAGAAGAAATAGAAGAAAAAATAAACAAATTAAACGATAACATCAAATTCAAGGTAGAAAATGAGGCAAACACGGAAATAAATTACCTCGACATTAAAATAATCAGGAAAGCAAACAAGATTGAATTCGAGCCATACAAAAAATCATGCGAGATCAGGAATGTGTTAAACTACAATTCAAACATTCCGCAATACATAAAAGAAAACATATTCATCACGGAGTATAAAAAGATCGAGAACAGAACAAGCTCACTACAGAAGAAGAAAAAACACCTCAACGAACTGTGAACTAAATTCCTATTAAACGGCTACCCAAAATGAATACTAAATAACTGGGAAAGAAAAATGAACAAAAGGCTGGAAAATAAACAAAACAGAGATAAAAACATAGTAAGATACATAATCTTCCCCTACATTCGTGGCTTCTTTGAACAGGTAAACAAAAGTTTTGATAAAATAAATATAAAGCTAGCCCCAACCTATAACAACTTGCAAAAAAGAATCCGGAAGGCTGAACCTGACATAAATAAACAACCAGACAAATACAACACTACCGAAGTCGTCTATAAAATACCTTGCACATGCAAACCGCCAAAAGTATACATTGGAGAAACAAAATGGAAATTAGAAACAAGATTAAAAGAACACATCGTATCAACTCTGAAGTATAATAGAATCAACTCTGTGTTTTATGAACATTGCATGACCCACAACTGCAAAATAGACAAGAATGATGCAATAATAGTACACAAAGAAAAAAATTGGTACAAAAGAAAATTCAAGGAAAGCTACGAAATTACTACAGACAAAAATAATATTAACAAGAACCTAAGCATTGACATTCATAAAAACTGGCTACAATTATTAAAATTGAATGTTTATACAAGTTGCAGGCGAGGCTGTGTGCAGCACTCGGGGAAGTGACACGTTACAGGTTACGAGGCATGCAGGTGAGGCCGTAAAGTCTGGAGAAGAGGGGAGGGGAGGGGAGTGGGAAGTATAGAAAGTGCCTGACTGATACTGTATACACAAGTCACAACCTATCGATGTAACAGACTGAAGAGGGGCGAAAGCCCAAAACGCGTATCTGTATGAATTAAAAGTGAATGATGAAATTATTTGCATTAAAGTGTCGATAAATGCACCAAGTCGTGACATAGAATTAGAAGAAACAAGAAGAAGAAGACACAGTTTCAACAAATAAATAGAATCATTTTTATTTTTATATAAAGTTTTGATTGATGCTGGTTTTGATAAAATCATTAATTGTAAGTTAAAATTGATAAAAAGCAATGCTGACCAAAATGTCAAAATAAAAATGATTATGTTAGTGTTATGTGATATGCACGTTGCAACACCTCCCTATTAGATGCCACAAGCCACCAATGTTAATAGCATTCTAGTATATGAACCTTGATCTTAAATTGATCTAATACTAAATTTTCTTATAATTCAAGAGTTAATTTCGTAACTGCAGAATTCATTTGAAATTATTAAAAATAAACAAATTGCTTGTTAATTAAGGAAGCCAAAAATAAGAATTTATGAGTTGAATGTTGAAAGTAGACAAATTATAATTTGTCTACTTTCAACATTCAACTAATGATAAACCAAAGATTATATATACAGTATATATTTACTATTCTGTATAATATATATAGAATTAGAACTTCAATTTACATAATATATATTTGTATTTCATCAAACTTTCTTCCATTTCATTCAATAAGAAATGATTTATCCATGAACAGATGAAACAAAATATGTGTCGTCCTTAACCTATATCCGGTGTGAAAACTCCAAACAAAGATTGGCAAACGCTTTCGATGCCCCTCCTGGGCTCTTCTTCAGGCCAAATTTATTGCACTGGATTCTTAAATAGAATGTTTTTAAATAAGAACGTTCTCTGATTACCTTCCTTATTTGAACTTCTAGTAGCAAATTACCTTTAATTAATAAGGTAAGACGGATGTGCCTAACAAAAGCTATCAGAGATACTAGAAAGAAGGTATATTCGATGATAACCAGAATTATTGCAGTGGAGAACAACTTATTTCAACAGGATCCTAATATTTTACGTATTGAAAATGCGAAGCAGGTTAACTTTCATAACAGACTAAAATACAACCTAAAGGTTTGTTTTAATCTAAAAATGAAAGATATTGAAATTTCAAGTATCTAAAAGATCCACTAAGATGGAAGCTCCGTTTGTAGTGTGGGATAATATACAAATTCCGGACTTTGTTAGCCAGATACTAAAATTTGGTCTGGCTTATGTACCACCTCCATCCCAAAAAGAAACTATTAACTCTAGTATCCCAGATCTTGAAAACCTTATAAGAGGCCTTTCTCAAAAACAAAGAGTACTACAGATGGCTATCTTCTTTAAGAATAAGTAGAGCTAGAGAATCAAAAGACATTTCACAGCTCAAACATAAATTAAGTCAAGCTTCCAAATGGATAAAATCTAATGATATTGTGGTAACCAGAGCTGATAAAGCCAGAGTTATGGTGCTAATGAAGAGAGAAACATACGAGAAAGAATTAGAAAAATACTTATCAGAAACACAATGCACGCAAGTTGAAACGAACTGGGTGGAGAAAATGCAAGCAAGGGTTAAACGAATCGCCAACACCAAACTAGTCAAGAACCTGAATATGAAAGACATCATTAAGGATGCTCTGGATGTACCTAAACTTTTTGCCTTTGCCAAAACACATAAAATAGGACAACAGCTAAGACCTATAGTAGACAAAGGAAGAGCACCTACCATCAAACTTGAAAAATTTGTACATAATATGCTGTGTGCACATCTAGTAGAATACCAATTCAATATCTCAAGTCCAAAAGAATTGGTATTAAAACTCAAAACCGTAAACAAGCCAGGATACGCCACAGTATGGGATTTTAGATCATTATACCCATTGATAAAAATACAACCTTGTTTTTGTGCACTGAGAAATTTCCTCATAAAAAAAGTAAATGATACTAATCTGCACCAAGATATACTGGAATTAGCCCATTTAGCCTGTTACAGTTCGGTATTCCAGTTCAAAGGAAACACATATGCACAAGAAAGAGGAGTACCCATGGGAAGTCCGTTATCTGGGGACTTGTGCGAAATGGTAATTAGGGCGTTAGAAACCAAAACCCTACCACCCTTTCTCCCAAACATAATCATGTATGGGAGGTATATAGATGACATTATAATTCTCTGGAAAACATCTCCAGATCTAAGACAATTTAAGACAACCATGAACAACAACCCTTATGGCTTTTATTTGGAATTGGAGCAACATAGTGAAGAAAAAATCCACTTCTTGGATATAGAAATTGAAATTAAAGAAAGAGCAATACAAACAAAAGTTTATAGAAAACCCATAACTATACCATCATACATACCCATCAATTCCTGTGATGCATATTCTTACAAAATAGTGGCATTCAAGTCTTTGGTAGAAAGTGCCTATACCCACTCTTCCACAACCTACGCTCTACAACAAGAATTATCGTATATTAGAGAAGTTGCTAAAGACCGTAGTTATGGCAACATAATAAACAAATTATGTAATCAACGCCTTCACATAAACAGTAAAACTGATGAAGAAAAGGCATCAAGAACAGTTGATAAAGAACATATGGAAAGGGTCCCGTAACATACAACCCACAGATGGTAGCGATATATAATTCAATTGCAAAGAAAAAAGGAATTAGAATTACATACAGAAGAAACCCTTCCATATATAATTTATTAAGAAACGGAACAGACGCCCATAACTCGAACAGACTACCGGGAATATACACCATTCCCTTAATAGATGGCAGAGGCAACTAATTTATGTAGGATCCACTAAACGTCCATTAGCCACTAGGATAAAGGAACATAAAGCGGATATCACCCACAACAAATATACGACAGCATTGTCTACATATGCAACAAACCCGGACATAACCCCAATTTTTAATGAGGCACGGGTCATCCACACCACTCGTCATCAGGAACATCTAAGAACTTTGGAAGCGATGGAGATTTAAAAAGCAGATTGCAAATTAACCTGCATCAATCTTAAAGAAGAAATGAATCTCTCAACAGTGTGGCAGTATTTATTGGATGATGAATCGTAATGTATTATACAATACACAGGATTATTATAAGATGCGCACAACCTATCTTCACGAATATAAATTATAAAGAAATTATAATTTGGAAAGGCACATGATTACCTTCCTTATTTGAACTTCTAGTAGCAGAGCACGTTCTTATTTAAAAACATTCGATTTAAGAATCCAGTACAATAAATTTGGCCTGAAGAAGAGCCCAGGAGGAGCATCGAAAGCATTTGCCAATCTTTGTTTGGAGTTTTCACGCCGGATATAGGTTAAGGACGACACATATTTTGTTTTATATGACCCGGTGTAGGAGAAATCCTTGGTTATTTATAGCTAGAACAGATGAAATTTTTTTATATAGCTTGTATGTGAAAATACAGTCTAACATTTGTTTTTATGATATAAAATTTCAATTTTTTTTTTTAAGAATAAATTTTATGAAGATATTATTATAAATTTTCTATTATTTCTAAAATCAATTTTATTTTGACAGCCCTAACATACACCATACCGTTCCTTTTGATTCAGTAACGGATGCCATGAAGTGTCTTTCTGAAATTCGAGTCGGAAAAGTTGTTATGAAAATGGAGTAATAACTCTGAAGTAAAAACTTCATTAATAGAAGTGAATAATCTGCAGTCGTACGCTTTCTGTGACGTTATTGTTAGATGTAATTATAGGCCTCAGTATATTACATCTGTGACAATATTTACTGGTCATTTATCTATTTAGTCAGACAAGACTACAGTATTTAACTAAAACTAGCCTTAATATTTATAGTAAAGTTTTGTGAAAGTTCATCAAAAGTATACAATATATACAGTATAAAACATGGAAGTTATATTGTAGTTATTCAAGAATTAGTTAAGGATATTGTTCATTCAAATTATGAAAGAAATGATTAAAAATTATGAAATATAAAATTAATTAGCTTAAATTAAATTAATCAGTATTCTTCTGTAACATGTACTGTACATAACATTGAACGAGTCATTTATGATAATTTATTATGTGCTTAGAAATTTTGGATGTATTTAGATAGTGTTTATAAAGCTTCCTATTATGATTATGTTCCTTAATTATTATAATTTTGCTATATATATTTGTAGTTTGTCATTTTAAAAATTTTTAGTATTAATTTACTGTGATTTCTCTTCAATTAACTGATCCATCAACATAATTTTAATAAAAAAAATTTATCATAATAATAGTCATTCCATTTTTATAATCATGGTATAAAAATTTTATATTGTTATACAATATTTTTCAACAATTTATTTATGATTTATAATGTTTACTTTACTTTAAAATATTTATTTTAATTTCAACTATTATATTGTTAAGTTGTAAAAATTTATTATAAAATATCAAAAAAAAAGTATTTCTAAATATATACATATACACATCTAAATCATAAAATTTATAATATATATATAAATATGCTGTTTATAAATGTGAAATGTTTAATGTATCAAGAAATGAGGACACGTTGATATGCCAAAATTCATTTTATTTTCTGGAATAAAGTGCCAGTTATAGATTCCATCTGTTTTTGAAGTCCAACCTCTTGATAATGTGATTTAATGCTTAATCTTTAGAAACTATATTTGAAATTACTTCTTGTTAATTCTTGGAATACTGAGTTTACATGGATTTATAAACAATATTCTGAATACTATTGAGTTAATGAGCTCATCTTTGGTGCTTTGTCTCATGAGGACAAGTTCTTAAAACAAAAATATTTAGGAAATTGAATAGTTTGAAAATTCTAGTAAACTATGTATTTCAAGAAAAATCTTTACATTATGTTTGAATATATATTATATTTTACTTTAATATAATCTCTTATTAGTAAGAGAGAATAGTAAGTTATTGTCAAATTTATTCTAAATTAATGTAATATTTTTTCATATGGAATAGATTTTATTAATTTAATATATCCTAATATACCTGAAAGAAAAAATATAAATTATGGAATGTTACAAGCATACATATAAAAAGAGAATGTTAAAACAGAACCTAATAGCTTAGCACTAATTCATTTTATTAGAAGTAGAAGTGTTCACAAATATAAATAAATGTATAAGACGTTAATAATTGTTAATATTTTGAAAATGTTGTAATGTTAAAGTTGATAAATATTCCTATTTCATCTTCATTTTCATCTGTCATCAAAATACACTGGACTGCTTATCATGTTCCACTTGGTCAACTTAATGTATTAAAATCTATATTTACTTAATGCTAAGCTATCAAGTTTTGTTATAACAATTAACTCACTCTCCATATATTGAAATTTATTTTTTCATTTAGAAACTAAGAATTATGTAGCATCAAATGCATTTTATTTCTGATGTAGTTTCATATATGTTAATTGTTCTTATCTCTTACTACAGTACAAAGTTTTGTTAAGAAATTTAATTATTTCTTCTATATTCACTTGAAATTAAACTGTTCTTACATTAATTTAGAATAAAAACAAATTTAAATCTTATTCTTATATAAGATTTTAATAATTTTTTTTCAGAAATAATACCAAATCTTTTTTAAAAGAGCCCAAAAATTGCCTGTACCCAAAAATTTCCTGGCTGGTCAACCAGATTATGGGATTACATCATAGAAAACGTTTCAATGTAAGCAATGTTTGGGTCCTTTGAAAAAGATTTAATGTTTGGGAAATTCAGTTGAAGATTATTTCAGTATTATTTATCATAATTTACTCTTTGGGTATACAATATTGTGATAACCTCCAAAATGTTATTTGATATTTTCTCCCTATGTCAATAATATATTTCTAGTCATAATATATTTATTTATGAAGGAAAGTAGATTTTTGTGGGAATTTAATCTGATTAAATCCCAATTTCAATGCATTCTGATGTTAGAAAAAATATTTTTAAACATTTTTGGATATGGATATATAGAATTACCAAATTTAAACTTCAAAAAAAAAAAAAATGTATTTTTTCAAGTTATAAAAGCAAATTTATTAAATAAAAAATTAAAAATTTGCAATATGTACTCATTTAAAATTGCAAATTTTGGTAAAGGTTTAATTATAATATTAAAAATCATTCTAATCATATTTTCTACTAGAATAAATTATTAAGTATCATAGGTTAATTATAATAAATATGAAATTCAAGTGAGAAAAATCAAAAGTTAAAACAAAATTGTTGAATATGGATAGAAAAATCTATTTTAAGAAAATTATTCCCGTGTAACTATTGTTAATTCTTAAAAGAAGCTTTTTATGGAAAAATAAAAATAATAGTAATAAAATTTGTTGAGAAATAAATTTAAAATTAAGCATTTAATTTTCTATTTTTGTATTTCTTTAATATAACTGTACATTCAATTTTATTTTAGATGTGAAATTTTGTGGATAATGTGAAGAGAACAGTTTTAATTATTTAATTTGAGCCATTTATAAAGTAAAACGGTAAAACCTGTCGAAAACAGAGCCCGAATGAAAAGGAAGCCAGCCTAAACAGAAAAAGTCTTCGCAACACTGTCTTCTGTTAAAAATTAAAAAAAAAACCTGTTCAAAACGGAAACCTGCCAAATGTACAGTGAAACTGTGTAAACTGGACTCGCAGTTTGGCGTGGTTCCGTTTTGAACACTTTATTTTAAACACAAAATCACTATGTTCCGAAGATTTTTTCCCGTTTTTGGCAAGTTTCCGTTTTATTAAGGTTCCCCTTTGGACAGGTTTTACTATATTCGGTACTGCGCGATTGTGGTTTACACAAGTTTTACTGTATTAAAACTAATTACTGATATAAACCGAAAACTCGTATAAAACGGACGGCCACGACCATTGTTTTAAACCTGAATTTAATCTTACATAATAACTCGTTTATTATACAGCTAATACGTAGTATATTCACTTACCGGTTTGCCTCGGATAACCGGGGTTCTATTGTAATTAGTAACACTTTAGTAATTAAACAAATATAAATTTAAGAGTCCACATTGTAAACGTTTTATACGGATTCCATCGTTTCTATTTGGAGACTTACAATCCGTTGCATTACAAACACTGGACACCGGTCGCGCGTTCGTGCCTGATCGACGGATTGACCACGTGGAGTGGAGTTTTCCGATTTTCTTCGGATGTAACACCTAAATAGGAGCCATTGAAAGTCCTCTCGGGAGGAAGTTCCCTTTTGGCAGATTGCCCGTATTGCGCTGCGTAATTGCATCGATCCAATCTAAAACCATTGCAATGTCTTGTAAATATTTAAAAACAATTTATAGAGCAATTCATTTTCATAGTTTAATAAAATTCAGATTATAAGTTATTAGTCTGCTTCTAACCTCTAGCTTGACTGGACATTAAATTGTTTTATATTGCGGAAAGGTATTTTTTTTTTTTGTTTGTTTGCACTATTATATCTGTATATACTGTATCCGACGCCGGATGGCTGAGTTGTTAGGGTAGCAGTCCACTGCTCTAGAGAGACCGGAATGTAGTCCGGATGGGTCGAAAAATCCCCAGAAATTTTTCGGCCCCTCCCTCACCACCCGGCTGCCCCATTAATTAAGTGCCTGGCCGAACCCATAATGGACTTGCAAGACAGGCCTGTTAGTGCTCACACGACGGAGAGTGTTTTAAAAAATACAAGTAGGCCTGAAAAAATACTACTATGTTTGCATAAAGGCACGAGAAGTGTAGTTATTGTCAAGTGAGAGATTATTAGGTGTCATCTTGAATGTACTGTACACACTTTAAATTGAGTCACGTGATAGGCATATATTAATAGCGATTCTTAATTCTATTTACAAGATCTTACTGCCCGGTATCTGGCGTTTTGTGGCGGCCTAGTGGTCGAGAGGTTAAAGTGTCAACTTGCCACTCGGGAATCTGGGATCGAATTAGGGCCGTCGAATAGTTTCAGGAATTTTTCATGGGCGATCCATCCCGGATTTGTGGAGCTCCGCCTTCTGTTTGTCACTACCTGGTCGACTTGGCAACAAATTTCGGCCCTGAAGTATATACCAAATATAGACCCGTATATGTAAATTGTTGAACAGATGGCCAAGACAGTGACATTCAATACGACCACTGAGGAAATTTCCTAGTGGGCTATTTCATTACTGGCCTAATCCGTGATGAGTATGATTTAAAAGCGTTCGTAATGCCATAGGGTGGAAAGAGCCAAAAACAGAGCGTCTTTTAATATAATTGGCGCGTCGCTTAGTAAAACGGCTTTAATATAGCTGGATAAGCAAGCTTGTAAAACGCATTTGAAACGGGCTATGCCATTGATTTGTTTATTCAGCTGTACAATGTTTGTTTAGTTAAGTATGGCAACGCAACACTTTGGCGATCTGCCTAGGGGAATGCCTTCCGGGAGGTCTTTTTAAGGGTAAATAGCCCCTATTCGGGCGTTACAGACGTGGAGAAAACCCGGAAAACTCCACGTGGCCAGCCCGTCCTGGTCAGGCGCGAACCCACGACCGAATTCCCAATGTTCAGGGAATGGGACCGAATGGCCAGAGCCGGCCCTACCATAAGGCGAACGGAGCAGGCGCTAAGTCCTAGGGGGCTAAAACTTGCCTCGGGCCGGCACTGCGAATGGCCACTGGTGGGCCTTCAGCTATATAAAGATCGCTTCATCAGGCAATGCGCCCAATACGTTACTTGATCCAATTAGAAATTATTTTTACTCATAAATCTTTAAATATATAAAATTGCTTGTCCTGACTGACTGACTGAATGACTCACTGATTCATCATCGCCCAGAGCAAACCGCTTAACCTAAAGAAGTGAAATTTGGTATACAGCAGGGGTGTCCAACCCGCGGCCCGCGGGCCGCATGCGGCCCAAGGCAAGGACCAATGCGGCCCAATAAACGTGTAAACAAAATCGACAAATGTTTTAATATTTTTATTATTTATTTATTTCAACGGCATAAATTCAAAAAAAAAGTTTCACAAAGCCGTGAATATTTATTCATATTTTATTTTTGATTGAAAAGAAAATATTTTCAAATACTTGAATACTTGGAGATGTGTGAATGAGGAAGAATTACTAAATAAAGCTGGAGTTGTGACTCAAAGGATTATAGACCCAAATTTGGGAAAAGGAGGGAAAGATGAGAAAGGACAAAAGATGTAGTAGTGAGAAACGTTAAATAGATCTTCTGTTAAGCAAATATGGACCCGTAATTTTTCAACCTTTTTCACTTCTTTATCTTTTGTCCTTTGCCTCTTTTTCCCCGCACTTGGGTCTATAATCCTTTGATTCACAACTCCAGCTTTATTTAGTATTTCTTCCAACGTTGCAAGATTTGGCTACATTGCGCCAAATGTGGCTACTTTTTTTTGTTTGACGTAAAAAATATCATTTGGCGCTTTGGCTACTTTTTGGGCTACATATTATTTATAAATATATTAGTTGAATAAAAATGCACTTTAAAACAGTGTTTTGTCTCTTTTTATTAATTAGAGATCCAAATAAAACAAATATTTGTGTTTTTCAAATAAATTTTCGTTTGTCTCTTTTATAATAAATGAATTTATCCATTTCTAAGTAAAAATTGAAAGTGTCTGTAAAAGTAATTTTTTAAAATATTCCTTTTCGTGATAAAGTTTTATTACTTATTATTACAATCTAGACGTGTTAATCCTTAAATATACTTGTATATTGGGCCAGAAGTATATTAATATATACTTGTGGCCCAAAACTCCTTGACTTCTTCCAATGCGGCCCAGAAAAACAAAAAGGTTGGACACTCCTGGTATACAGTTAGGGTATGTCATGGAAACGCACACTAAGAAGGAATTTTTTCGAAATTTCCCTGCGGGGGGGAGAGGGAGAGGATTAAACTTAACCGGAAAAACGGCTTCTATTGTACTATTTTAGATGCGATTTTTTGTTTTTAACTGAGTTTAGTCTTCATTGAGTACTTAGGTGTATTAAATTGATAACATTTCAGACATTGTTATAAGTATTTTTATCTATTTCAATTTTAAAAATGTTCGAACCGTTTTAAATTCGAATTTGTTATTGCATATTGGTTCGATTTTAAAACGATTGTAAACGTTCCAGAAAATTGATCAAATTGAAAATAGTTCGTTTGATTCTCGGCAATTCTCTTCAGCGGCAGGTGTTATATAACAATTACTATGGTTATTGAAATATTGAATGTAAATGGGGTTTGCTTACAAAACCTCCGCGGACGAAGTCGCGGGTAACAGCTAGTGAACAGATAAAATTGTATTTGTTTTGAATGACAAAAAGCATAGTAGTATCCATAGGATGTGTAACAGGCTTTTAATATTTTTTTAACTTGGGATAATTTCAGAATAGTAGTTTCTTGTTATGGAAGTCGACATACACTTCACAAATTATTATAAATTCTGTCCATAAATAAACATTTCAGTAACATCGATAATTCGTAAATCAGCATTATTTGAATATAATTAAATTGCAATCAGTAAAGAACTACCGGCATATAATAAGATAAAATTAATAATAATAAGTCCATTTTGAATCATGTAGTAGAATAATATAACAAAGAGAACAGCAATTACATATTGTGACTTGTGTACCAAATATTTTCATTAAATAATAATTAAATATTGGATACACAGAGTTATCACAAAGTCACTATACATAAGACCCTGTTCTGATCTCGCAATTAGAGAATATTTTGACAAATTGATTAGAGAATAGATTGGACGTGAATCTGATATGGCTTCCTCCAAGTGGTGGTTCGTTTTGCGTATTGTAAAAGTGAAAATTTTTAACCCTCATCTGAAAACAGTCGAAACTCTAAAAAGAGCTTAAAAGAGAGAATAGTTTCCAGAAGTGAAACATTAGCATTTATTTAGAGAATGGAAAAATATAGGCCAGGGATGGAGAACGTTTTTGAGCCCGTGTGCCAAGTAGTAAGATGTTTATGCGTGCCAAAGTTTTAGACTTCATATAACAATATTTAAAGAAATTAAATGAATATGCTTTAATTAGAATAAATGTAAAAACTCTGATTGAAAAAAAAGGATAATCATGTGATAAACTAATAGGATGATTGAAAAAGACAGATGACAAATCGAAATCGTATGATATGTTATGTGCCAGATGATAAGTTCGCAACCCCTGATGCAGGTTATACAGATAACTTCAACATGAATTACTTTGTGGCATTTTGTAGAACGAGCGGAACGATTAAGGTGACAACAGACCCTCCCTAAACAGTCGCCCCATTATGGGCAGGGTCGAACTCATAATGGTCTTACTAAGAAAAAGCTCTCTTACTGCCCACAGGACAGAATTCAAAAAAGTATTCTGCCCCGATTATTTCGGATAATTGGCATTCTATTGTAATCCGATTTTGTACTAAGTTATTTATTTATTTATAAAAAAGTTATTTGTAGGATTAAATATTATAATAAATTCATTTTTGTTTTATATAAAACAAAAAAATTTTTAAATAATTTCTACTTTAAAACTTAATTGAACGAAATTATTTTTTATTTCGTATTTTAATATTCTTTAAGTATGAATTTTCATTTTATAACTTCTGAATGAAAGAAAATATAAAGTTATTATTTTTAACTCTAGATCAAGTAACGAAATTTATCGTCATATTAAATAAATTAAGTACATTTATACTGTACATGATTCCCTGTAAATGTATATTTGACATCAAATAATCCGTTTATTTTGTAATATTTTGAAGAAATACCGGGTGATTAATTAAGCCCTATTTGTCCCTATGTAGATCCGCCCCTGAACAAATGCAACTGTTTGTAAGTGTAATAAGTGATGAAAATGAAAACTGTAAATTCATAGTACTATAGCTTCAGGGGTGCTATGATGGCTACGCCTCTCAGCTTAGTAGCGCCCATATGTATATATAATATATACTTTATCTTTTATCACGTGAAATTAGGCTATTGTTATCTTTTTAACATTTGGACTGTAATAAGTCTAGTGCTGGCTGGAAAAGAGGAAAATAACAGTCGTAATTTTTTCAGCTTGCCCCTCTAGCACCCAATGTTTTACTTCTGCTGCAGGACTAATTTGTGTCATTTTCTCTCTAAAACACTTCAAATCTCACTTAAGTAATGATGGACACTAACTATATAAAAAGTAGTTAACTAGAATAATTAACTAATATAAAAGGTAATGTAGCTGATGTCCCAGAATACAAAGTTTTCAAATATTTTATCCGACATTCTTCATTGTATAGGTGTTAACATTTGTCCCGGCAAGGAAAACATGTTCCACTGCACTTCAATACTACTGCCCAGAGTAGTTATATTTTTGTATTTTAAATATCATTCTTTACGTGCAAGCAGTTGTGTAACATCCTGAAACATTAAGAATAGATTAGACTGATTGTTTAAGGCAACGCAACAAATGGACAATCAATCTGTCAAGAGCAGAATACCTCTCGGGAGGACGTTTATAATTAGACACGTGAAGAAAATCCGAAAAACTCCAGTGCCTTGGTGAAGCACGAATCTGCAACCGAGTGTTCACTGGTGGGTTGCACTCAAACTAAACATTGTTGTTTTCCACGACCATTGTTTTTTTTTTTTTTTTT